>NC_092097.1:45192751-45240251 GCF_045679555.1 Salvelinus alpinus
ACTCATTCTCTTTTTCTCTGTTGTCTAATTTGAAGACACTCCACGTCACCCCTGTCGCCTGTCACATGAACACACACGTTACACTATTATGTAACATCAGTCTAACTGTATTGTTACATACTGTATATCCCATCACTTATGAGGGAGGGAGTAGGTTAGTACTGTCATTGCCCTAGGTGTGCCAATCATTATTCTAGTACGTGTGAGTAACGACCGGGCTAGAGAGGAATTGAGGACATTTTCAAAGAGGTGATGAGCCGCTTGTCGACAAGCTAAGAGAGGAGCTAAGAGGAGCAACACTGGAGTAACATATTGGAGAGAGGGAGAGAGAGAGAGAGAGAGAAACAGATAGAGAGACAGAGAGAGAGACAGCTAAGAATCCATATTCCATTGTGACAATCACAACCGAATGCATTCAACTGAAAGATAGAGGGAAAGAACGAAAGAGAAACAGAGAGACAGAGAGACAGAGCGAGAGAGAGAGAGAGAGAGAGAGAGAGAGAGAGAGAGAGAGGGAAGAGAGTAGAGCGAGACAGAGAGAAAGAGAGAGAGAGAGACAGAGAGAGCGAGAGAGAGAGAGAGAGAGAGAGAGAGAGAGAGAGAGAGAGAGAGAGAGAGAGAGAGAGAGAGAGAGAGAGAGAGAGAGAGAGAGAGAGAGAGAGAGAGAGAGAGAGAGAGAGAGAGAGAGAGAGAGAGAGAGAACATGGTAGAGGGAGAGAAAGAGGGATAGAGATAGAAGGGTGTGAAAGGAAGGGGATAGAGGGGAAAGCAGAATGAGGGACAGAGGTGTAAGAATGGAGAGGTGTAGTGAGAGTGGAGGGATTGAAGGAGGATAGGAGGAAGGGATAGAGGGATGAATCAGAATGAGGGAAAGAGGTGTAAGAATGGATAGGTGTAGTGAGAGTGGAGGGATTGAAGAAGGATAGGAGGAAGAGATAGAGGGAGGAATCAGAATGAGGGAAAGAGGTGTAAGAATGGAGAGGTGTAGTGAGAGTGGAGGGATTGAAGGAGGATAGGAGGAAGAGATAGAGGGAGGAAGTGCACTGACTGGTTTTAATTAGCTGCGTCAGATACGGACGTACTGTATGCACGCTCTCCGTACAAGCTGATAAAATCAGCATCAATGAGTTAGCCAGCTGTGTTTAATAAACATTTCATCCCTTGTGGACAGACTGAGTAAACATAATTGAGTATCTGACCAAATTACGCAAAATTTCTGTTCTGCGTTGACCGAGATTAATTCATGCGGCTCTGCTGGTTTTCTGATAAGGCTGTGCAGCCCAAGTATCTTAGCATCAGGACCTGACTACTACTGCATCATCTCCCTCACACACACACACACACACACACACACACACACACACACACACACACACACACACACACACACACACACACACACACACACACACACACACACACACACACACACACACACACACACACACACACACAGGGGGGAAAAGGGCTGAAACTAAGTGATAAAGTGGTAGATTAACATTACATTACATTACATCCGGCTTTCCTTGACAGGCTAAAAACCTAAAATGTTGGGAAACTTTCAACTCTTTTCTCTAATTTGACGAGAATAGTGTTGGCAAAGGTTATTGTCCAGCACCAGGCCAATGCAGGATTAGCTGCATATGGTTTAAGAGAAGATTAGTGGAGGGGATTAACCAGATGAGGACTATACCTTGCTGCACAGCCCGGCGTCCATTAACTAATTGTAATGATGTACCCCAGTCACATGACATGTGCCTCCAACTGAAGAGAATGTGGTGGCGGGTGGAAGCTAGGCAAAACTTTCCCTGTCTTTTTAAAAAGCTGTCTGTTTATTGGAGAACGTTTTCACAAACCATCACGACAAGCACGTTTCTCTATCTTAATGGCCACTTTATATTGCTCTACCTTTATTTCAACATGGAACACAGACTGAGACCAAGGTCTCTTTTACAGCTGGGCCCTGCGTATACATGTTTACACATACAGTTTAGGTACAATGATTAAGAAACTACACAAGACAAAAAAAACGATCACAGATAACACAAAAAAATACAGCAACAGATTACATTTACACAGGTTATTCCCCTAACAGCACAAGAACTTGCATTACCCAAAACAGTTACAAGCAATATAAAAATGTAAATCCTCCAATAAATATTTAAAATGAGCAAGGGGGACAAGAGTCTCAAGTTTAGGTTTAGTCTGCAGACTATTCCATAGGCAAGGAGCGTAACAGGAAAAGGCAGCCATAACCAACTCTGTGGAAATCGCATGGGCCTCAAGTGTAATCCATGTTGAGACCTGGTTTTAGGAATTCTAATTCTAATATTGATGAGTGATGATAAATAAGAAGGTAGTTTATTCAGAAGTGCTTTATAGACAAACACGAGAGCATGTTGTTCTCGTCTCACGGACAGCGAAGTCCAACCCACATTTTGATATAAAACACAGTAGTGAGTTCTGTAGCTAGCACCCGTAATAAACCTAAGTGCGCAATGATAAGTAGCATCCAACGATTTAAGTGTTGATGACGTAGCATGCATGTAGATAATATCCCCATAATCTATAACAGACATAAAAGTAGCTTGCACAATTTGACTTCTATTTGTAGAGGACATACATGTCCTGTTTCTATAGAGGAAGCCTAGCTTGATTTTTAGCCGTTTACAAAGTTCGTCAATATGCATTTTAAAAGACAGTTTTTCATCCAACCATATCCCTAAGTATTTATATGCAGAGAACTGATTAATTCGAGAACCATCTAAGCTTGTAAGTGCAAGTGTATTTTCAACCAACTTTTTTAACCTATTAAAAATGAAAAAATTGTTTTCTTTGCATTTAAAACAAGTTTCAGCTGTATAAAAGACCCTTGTAATATCTTAAAATCTGTCTCCAATAGAGATAATGCTTGGTCAGCCGTTGAAGCGATAGAGTACATGACATTGTCATCAGCATATAAATTAATTTGACACTTTCTTGTAATGCACATGTTTTTGGAACAGAGGACGGTAATATGAGTTGTCTGACTGCTACAGAACATGCTAACGGCCTTATGCCTGTGTAATGGTGTAGCACGCGATACATCAATAAGCATGTCAGTGGACACAGACTGAAACATTCATGCCATGTCGATTAGTGTGTGTGTGTGTGTTAGCGTGTTTAAGGGCGTGTTTAAGGGCGTGTTTAAGGGCGTGTTTAATGGCGTGTTTAATGGTGTGTTTAATGGCGTGTTTAATGGCGTGTTTAAGGGCGTGTTTAATGGCGTGTTTAAGGGCGTGTTTAAGGGCGTGTTTAAGGGCGTGTTTAATGGCGTGTTTAATGGCGTGTTTAATGGCGTGTTTAAGGGCGTGTTTAAGGGCGTGTTTAATGGCGTGTTTAAGGGCGTGTTTAATGGCGTGTTTAAGGGCGTGTTTAAGGGCGTGTTTAAGAAGATGATGCCGAAGAGGATGGCTGACGTTTTTACATGCTCCTGACCAATTGAGCTAATATGTTCGTTTTTTTGTTTGTACGTTTTTTTACTTATTTTGTACATAATGTTGCTGCTACAATCTCTTATGACCGAAAATAACTTATTTACATCAGAACAGAGATTACTCACCACGAACTGTTAAAAGCTTTTTCCTTTAACGAGTCCGACAAGAAGGATATACTGCTCTGCCAGGAACAGGCCCAGATCCCCGTCATTTGGATGAAGAAAAGACAGAGGAAAAGAGGATGCAGATTGGGCTGCCTTCTGAGAATCCGTAGGCGAGCGAGTAAACTCCCACTGCCTTCCGTTCTACTTGCTAACATGCAATCATTGGAAAATAAAATTGATGACCTACGTTTATAATTATTCTACCAACGGGACATTAAGAACTGTACGAACTGTATTATCTTATGTTTCACAGAGTTGTGGCTGAACAACGACACGGCTAATATAGAGCTGGCGGGATTTTCCATGCACCAGCAGAACAGAGAAGCTACGTCTGGTAAGACGGGGGTTGGGGGTGTGTGTCTTTTTGTCAATAACAGCTGGTGTCAAATGTCTAATATTAAAGACGTCTCGAGGTATTGCTTGCCTGAGGTAGAGAACCTTATGATAAGCTGTAGACCACACTATCTACCAAGATAATTCTCATCTATATGATTCGTAGCAGTCTATTTACCACCACAGACCGATGCTGGCTCCAAGACAGCACTCAACCAATTCTATAAGGCCATAAGCAAACAAGAAAATGCTCATCCAGAAGCGGTGCTCCTAGTTGCCGGGGACTTTAATGCAGACAAACTTAAATCAGTTTTACCAAATTTTTACCAGCATGTTAAATGTGCAACCAGAGAAAAAACTCTAGACCACCTTTACTCCACACAGAGATGCATACAAAGCTCTCCCTCACCCTCCATTTGGCAAATCTGACCATAATTCTATCCTCATGATTCCTGCTTACAAACAAAAACTAAAGCATGAAGTACCAGTGACTCGCTCAATACGGAAGTAGTCAGATGACACAGATGCTACGCTACAGGACTGTTTTGCTAGCACATACTGGAATATGTTCTGAGATTAATCCAATGTCATTGAGGAGTATACCACCTCAGTCATCGGCTTCATCAATAAGTGCATTGACGACGTCGTCCTCACAGTGACCGTACGTACATATCCCAACCATCCGCATCGAGCTAAAGGCTAGAGCTGCCGCTTTCAAGTAGCGGGACAATAATCTGGAGATATCACGCTTTCACGCTATCAAACAAGAAAAGCGTCAATACATGATTAAGTTTGAATCCTACCATACTGGTTCTGACACTTGTCGGATGTGGCAGGGCTTGAAAACTATTACGAACTACAAAGGGAAACCCAGACTAGAGCTACCCAGTGACGCAAGACTCATAGACAAGCTAAATGCGTTTTATGCTCGCTTTGAGGCAAGAAACACTGACGCATACACAAGAGCACCAGCTGTTCTGGATGACTGTGTGATAACACTCTGGGTATCCGATGTGAGCAAGACCTTTAAACAGGTAAACATTCACAAAGCCGCGGGGCCAGATTAATTACCAGGACGTGTACTCAAAGCATACGCGGACCAACTGGCAAGTGTCTTCACTGACATTTTCAACCTCTCACTGACTGAGTCTGTAATACCTACATGTTTCAGGCAGACCACCATAATGCCTGTGCCCAAGGAAGCGAAGGTAATCTGCCTAAATGATTACCGCCCCATAGCACTCATGTCTGTAGCCATGAAGTGCTTTGAAAAGCTGGTCATGGCTCATATCAAAAGCATCCTCCCGGACACCCTAGACCCACTCCAATTCGCATACCGCCCCAACAAATCCACAGATGACGCAAGCTCAATCGCACTCCACACTGCCCTTTCCCACCTGGACAAAAGGAACACCTATGTGAGAATGCTGTTCATTGACTACAGCTCAGCGTTCAACACCATAGTGCCCACAAAGCTCATCACTAAGCTAAGGACCCTGGGACTGAACACCTCCCTCTGCAACTGGATCCTGGACTTCCTGACAGGCTGCCCCCAGGTGGTAAGGGTAGGCAACAACACGTCTGCCGGCTGATCCTCAATACTTGGGCCCCTTTAGGGCTGTGTACTTTGTTCCCTACTGTACTCCCTGTTCACCCACGACTGCGTGGCCAAACACGACTCCAACACTATCATTAAGTTTGCTGACGACACAACGATGAGACAGCCTATAGGGAGGAGGTCAGAGAACTGGCAGTGTGGTGCCAGGACAACAACCTATCCCTCAATGTGAGCAAGAGAAAGGAGCTGATCGTGGACTACAGGAAAAGACGGGCCGAACAGGCCCCCATTAACATCAACGGGGCTGTATTGGAGTGGGCCGCGAGTTTCAAGTTCCTTGGTGTCCACAACACCAATGAACTATCATGTTCAAGGGCCAAGCTTCCTGCCATCCAGGACCTATATAATAGGCTGTGTCAGAGAAAAGCCCATCAAATTGGCAGAGATTCCAGTCACCCAGTCATAGACTGTCATAGACTGTTTTCTCTTTTATTTTTTACTTTAGTTTATTTGGTAAATATTTTCTTAACTATTCTTGAACTGCACTGTTGGTTAAGGGCTTGTAAGTAATAATTTCACAGTAAGGTCTGCACTTGTTGTATTCGGCGCATGTGACAAATAAAGTTGTATTTGATTTAAGGGTGTGTTTAATGGCGTGTTTAAGGGTGTGATTCATGTCGCAGCACACAAATTAGGATGGGGATAGTGGGCATGCTCGTACACTGAGGCATCCTAGTGAGTATTAGCTTCATAGGTCCACGGTGAGTGTGTGTGTGTTACTGTGTGTGTATGTTAGTGTCTGTTCTAGCTTGTGTGTTTGTGTGTGTGTGTGACTATGTGTGTGCATGTTTGTATCTGTGCTAGTGTGTGTGTGTGTAGTCTCCAGCCCTCCTCAGGCATCACTCCTCATCTCTCTACATGTTAAGACAGCTCCCCCTCCCCCCAAAGGGACTCCTCACTGTGCACAAATGAAACAAATCCAGAGAATAATGTGAGCACACTACAAGTAGGCCTATATTCTACCAGAAAAACCCGTTTCACAATCACGACTTCAGAGAGAGTGACTTGGTGTTTGATTTGGTCTGTGATTGGTAATGTACAGCGAGGCCTGGTCTCCTAAACCAAAGTGTTCGACCCAGAAATAGCTCTATGTGGTTCGATGGCTCTGCCTCTCTCCTTTTAAGTTCACGGTCAAGTTTGTTTATTCGTATGATAAAAACTCAGCAAAAAAAGAAACGTCCCTTTTTCAGGACCCTATCTTTCAAAGATCCTTCGTAAAAATCCAAATAACTTCACAGATATTGATTTTAAAGCGTTTAAACACTGTTTCTCATGCTTGATCAATGAACCATAAACAATTAATGAACATGCATGTGGAACAGACGTTAAGACTTTAACAGCTTACAGACGGTAGGCAATTAAGGTCACAGTTATGAAAACTACTGACTCTGAAAAACACCAAAAGAAAGATGCCCAGGGTCCCTGCTCATCTGCGTGAACGTGCCTTAGGCATGCTGCAAGGAGGCATGAGGACTGCAGATGTGGCCAGGGCAATAAATTGCAATGTCCGTACTGTGAGACACCTAAGACAGCGCTACAGGGAGACAGGACGGACAGCAGTGGCAGACCACGTGAAACAACACCTGCACAGGATTGGTACATCCGAACATCACACCTGCAGGACAGGTACAGGATGGCAACAACAACTGCCTGAGTTACACCAGGAACGCACAATCCTTCCATCAGTGCACAGACTGTCTGCAATAGGCTGAGAGAGGCTGGACTGAGGGATTGTAGGCCTGTTGTAAGGCAGGTCCTCCCCAGACATCACCGGCAACAACGTCGCCTATGGGTACAAACCCACCGTCGCTGGACCAGACAGGATTGGCAAAAAATGCTCTTCACTGACACGGTTTTATCTCACCAAGGGTGATGGTCGGATTCGCGTTCATCGTCGAAGGAATGAGCGTTACACCTGTACTCTGGAGCGGGATCGGTTTGGAGGTGGAGGGTCCGTCATGGTCTGGGGCGGTGTGTCACAGCATCATTGGAGTGAGCTTGATGTCATTGCAGGCAATCTCACCACTGTGCGTTACAGGGAAGACATCCTCCTCCCTCATGTGGTATCCTTCCTGCAGGCTCATCCTGACATGACCCTTCAGCATGACAATGCCACCAGCCATACTGCTCGTTCTGTGCGTGATTTCCTGCAAGACAGGAATGTCAGTGTTCTGCCATGGCCAGCGAAGAGCCCGGATACTTTTGATTTTGACCCCCCTTTGTTCAGGGACACATTATTCCATTTCTGTTAGTCACATGTCTGTGGAACTTGTTCAGTTTATGTCTCAGATGTTGAATCTTGTTATGCTCAAACAAATATTTACACATGTTAAGTTTGCTGAAAATAAACGCAGTTGACAGTGAGAGGACGTTTCTTTTTTTGCCGAGTTTACATGGGGTACGCAGTGCAATAAAATGCTTACTTGCATCATTCAAAATTAGGACTTAAATGTCACCTAGCATTGGAAAGGGTGAAGGGAATTTCAAAGGTACTGTAACTACAAATCTCTTCATTTGGTCACCCATCTCTAATACACTTCACTGAGTGTTATGGTGTGATTGTGTGTGTGTGTGTGCGTGCCTGTGTATGAGTGTGTGTGTGAGTCTTGAATAAACCAGGAAAACACACCAGTAATGAGACTATTAGAAAAGACTATTAGAAACATCCAGAAAGCACTGATAGAGTATCGTAGGGCTCACAGATAAAAAAACACACACACACAACAAAAATCAACGCTGACAATTTATACCTCATTAGAGGACTAGATCTGAATATAAACAGCCAGCTGCAACCACGTAACAAGACGCAGGTCTCATCCAGTATGACGCACCAGTCAGATTTCTTTGTAAATTTCGGGGAGATTGTTATTGTGTTGTGATATAAGACATTTGTGGGAGAGAGGGAGGGAGAGAGAGAGAGAGCGAGTGAGTGTGTTTGTTTGCATATAATTATATTACAGAATGTTTGGAATATCACCTTTAAGAAAGGAAATCAGTGGAGGTCAAATCAGAAGCGGGGTAACAACATTGAACTTAATAGAACAGGTATCCAGGCTTGCCAATTTAAGTGTACTCATGAGTTACCAGTCAAATTGCCAAGGTCAGCTGTTTCATTCTACTCATTCTATTTCTGTGATGCCAATCACAGTAGGCCACCATTTTGATTGGAAGCATAATCTTACACCAAACCAGCACTGCAGTAACTGCACAGCATGAGGCCTCATGGGGTTGCTGCATTGAACTGAACATTCTGTTCCATCATCATTTCATAGAGATCTTTGCACTCATACAGTACTACATTTCCTCTTAGGAGGTCTGTGAGTGACACGTGTAATAGTGTGTCTGGTCATACCCATGTGAATGTACACGCTCACAGACACACACACATACACGTGCACACAGACAACACACACACACCTTACACATGCTGTGCTTTCTCCATAGAGAAAGCACAGCATCTCCTTCTATTTTAGCCTTGACTTAGGCTTCAGACCAAATGACTCTCTATATCCGTATTTAGTGCATGCCTTTTCACCGGAGGGCCCACAGGGCTCTGGTCAAAGTATAGAATGATATAGGGAATAGGGTGGTGGCAATTGATTGTCCAGGTCCTGGTGATGAGGGTTATAATGAGGTCTGGTCCAGGTGATGAGGGTCATTATGAGGTCTGGTCCAGGTGATAAGGGTTATAATGATGTCTGGATATGGTCCTGGGGATGAGGGTTACAATGAGGGGGGGGGGGAGTGGTGTTGTGGGGGACAGCCTCAGCCAGGGGACCAGAAACCACCAGTCTGAGAAGGGAGACATGAAAGGAAGGTGAGATGCGGTAGTCACTGGGGAGCTGTCATCTATACGTCACCTCATTGACCCTCCGGAGAACATTGAACGTCCCCACGGCTCAGCTTCTTTCAGGGAAGGCAGAGTGGGAAGTTCCTGGTAGAGAGCCAGACACGATCACCAGGATGGAACACGGGAGTCTCACTGCGGTGGCGGTCTGCTTCTTCTGACGGTGAACGGCGCGCTGGAGTCTCACGTGAGCATCGCTCCACACGTCTGCGCGCCTGAACCACTCATCCACCGCAGGAGCTTCAGTCTGGCCCGGGGTTCATGGAGCCAGGGCTGGCTGATAATCCAGAACTCAGCCCACTGGAGGAGTGCCATAACGAATTCTGGGCGTACTCCGCCCATGGAAGGATTCGGGCCCACTCCCCCTGCCGGTCCTGGCAGTGACTCCTCAGGAACCTCCCCAGCTCTACCCAGAAGTGAGGCTGACCATGACCCCGAACTTCTCCATAAGGCTCTCTATACCTGTGATGTGAATTGGGGGCAACGGTCAGAGACGATGTCCTCCGGAAGGCCATAATGCCGGAAGACCTGCTGGAACAGTGCCTCAGCGACATGGAGAGCAGTTGGGAACCAGAGAGAGGGATGAAACAACATGATTTTGAAAATCTGTCCACAACCTCCAGAATGGTGGTGAAACCATCAGAGGGGAGATCGGTAACAAAGTCAATGGACAGATGAGACCAGGGACACTGAGGCACTAGAAGGGAAATGAGTTTCCCTGCTCGAGCTTGCCGGGGAGACTTAGTTTGGGCACACACAGAACAGGAGTTGACGTAGCGAGTAATGTCCTGCGCCATGGTGGGCCACCAATACTTTTTGGAGAGTGATTGTATAGTACGGGTGATCCCAGCATGTACAACAATGACAGCTGTGTGAGCACAGGTCAACAGTCGCTCCCTTATCCCCGTTGGAACGTAGATGAGCTCAGGAGGACAGGTAGTGGGAGCAGGTTCCCTCTCCAGAGCCTGGAGAATGTCCACATCTACGTCCCAGACCACAGGGGCTACGACATGAGAGGGAACAGGAAAAAAGGTCCTCCGGCATTCGGGTGACCAGTCTGTGACTCTCATCTTCGACCATGAGATGGTGGGGTTATGGCGTTGGAGCCATGGGAGGCCGAGGATGATCTTGTGAGCTAGTGCAATTGTGATGAAAAAGGGGATGTTTTCCTGATGAATGGACTCCACGGTGAGGGTGAGTGGTGGGGTGATGTGTGTGATGGTTCTGGATCCTAGTGGACAATTACCAAGGGCTTGAACCAGAAACGGAGAGGAGAGCGGGTATGACGGGATGTTCAGAGAGGAGTCAACGGTCTGGTGAATAAAGTTCCCCGTGGCACCAGAATCCACTAGCGCTGTAGAAACAGTACATGAGGGACAGCCAGCTAGTGTGATCGACACTAAAAAGGGTTTAGCAGAAACTGATGAAGATGGAATACTCACACCTGCCCCAGGACGTGACCGTCCCTCTGCTCTCATGGGACGTACCGGACACTGCTGAAGCTGGTGCACTCCTTGACCACAATAGAGACATAGCCTCAGCCGTCTCCATCTGCGTTGCTCCGCTGCGGGGAGGCGTGTGACCCTTACCCCCATAGGTTTTGGCTCTGCTACAGAGTGTTCACTGAGAGAGGGAGAGAAGCGATGTGTGTACTGACATTCCCAAAGTAGGTTATCCAACCGGATGGCCATCGCGATGAGTCCGTCCGGTAGTGAGGTTGAGGTTGTCATCACGACATGCCAGTTCCGTTTGGACCTCCTCGCGCAGTCCTCTTCGGGAATAGCGTACGGAGTGCCAGCTCATTCCATCCACTGGATTCTGCTACTGTCCGGAAGGTGAGTGCGTACTTGGCAGCGGTCTGGTCATCCTGCCGTAGTTGGAGTAGGTGCTCACCCCCTCTCTGGCCTCCAGTGGATGATCGAAAATACCTCTGAACAGAGCCATGAACCCCTCATACAAAGCCAGCTCCTCCTCTCCTCTCCTCCCGGCAGCCGTAGCCAACTCCAACGCCCTCCCAGTCAGAAATAACTGCGGCAACCTTGGACCTCTCGGTGGTGGGGGCTCCCATTTGATTCATCAAACAGAGAGAGCACTGGAGTGGAAGCCACGGAATTTAGATGGGGTTCCATCATATTTATCCGTGAAGGACAAACAGGCATCGCTGACCTGGGCGGATTGTTGAATGGACAGATGTGCTGGATCGCTAGGTCGACTGGTAGCTGAGTATCCTCCGCTAGTGGAATGCAACGCCTCTCGGGCATGTTCGAGACGTTGAAGACTGCGAAGAACCTCTTCCATAGCCGTCCCCAGTTGCGCCAGCTGGTCATGATGCTTACGAAGTAGGTATCCCTGTTCGTCGACTGTCTGGGAGATGTCCTGATTTCCTGCTGTTTCCATTTGTTGAGGCAGTATTCTGTAACATGGACGCTGGGAGTTTAAGAATAAATGGAACATGGATAAAACAAGAAACATGAGTAGCATACAGACATGGAACACATAGTCAATACTGCCTGGGGAGTAGACTTAAGGGAGTGCCAGATAAAGGGGAGGTAATGAAACGCCTCTCGGCGCCTCCAGGTGAGCCTAATCATGAGGAGCAGGTGCGCGTAGTGATCATTGCCAGGACTGGTGGTTAGTAAACCGTCAACGTCGAATGCCGGAGGGGAGGAGCAGGAGTAGACATGACAGTTATAATGAGTTTATGGTCCTGGGGAAGAGGGTTATAATGAGGTCTGGTTATGGTCCTGGGGATGAGGGTTATGATGTGGTATGGTCCTGGGGGTGAGGCTTATAACAAGGTCTGCATATACTTAGATGAAATGGTGACCTTGGAATAATATGCATTCTCCCTTTGTTATCTCACACACAGCTGTTGAGAGGGCTTCACAGTTATGAGCTGATACACACAGAGAGACACATAATACCCTTCAGGCCACTACTGAAGAGTGTGTGTGTGTTCATGCGTGTGTGTGTGTGCGTGTGTGTGCGTGTGCATTTTAATGTGTTTGGAGAGGAGGGGGACACAGAATACAGTATATAAGAAAAGGAAAATGCATACACGTCCAACATATTTAACCCTCAAATTGTCTGTAATGCACAGCATGTTGGATTCATGACGATGACCTAGTATCTGAATAAGTGGTCGGTAGGTGGTTCAGTAATGTACGCATGCATATCCCACATGAAACATACACAAGACTAGCTAGAGGGGATGCAAAATGGTACTATCATTTATGTTGATATTTATGAGTGAGAAAAGTACAGGTTTCCACAACATACCTAGGTAGGGCTAAGATAATTAGCAGTTTTGCTAGAGATTCTGTAGCTATCACTTATTGACTGCAATGAGTGAAAATGTATTTTATTTGTCTCCTGTCCTTCACCAGCGCTGATATGCTGTAACAAGGATTGGACAGGTGAAAGTAAGTCCAGTGGTTTCCACTATCCACCATGTTATTGTCACCCATCCCTTATTTTCAGATCAGTGTGAATGAAATGAACAAGGAAATGAACGAGACAGGGAAAGGATTAAGCAAGCCAGTTTACAATGTGACACACCCTTACTGTTTTTATACATAATACTGTACATCTGCATGGTCTCATTAGAAGAATACTGTATGTCGAAACAGTGACATTTAACCTTAGAACTAAAATGTAATCTCAGCTGACATAACTATGTCAACTAAGCTGGCGTATTACTTATAGGGGTAGTTGCCATTTAGCTGGCCACACTGTTTTTCAGAAACATTTATCACAAACACAGTCCTTACAAAGTTATGTCCTGAATGTGACCAGTTTATTTTTGGATGCAAAGTTCAGACATTCACAGAAGTATCTACAGCATAACACAATCATCCAAAACAGAAAAAAGTAGGCTACATTTGCCCTTGTGCTAACTGAGGAAAGATTGAGGTAACACAAGCGGTCATATTTGTATAACTCTCAGCTGACATAAACTACAAAATGAATTAGCTAATAGAAATGACTATTTATAATTAATCACATCACGGGTGAGCTCACCATTGATCTAAATAATTGAGTAAAACATTCTCCAGAAATCGAAAGTAATCCGACTATGGGTAGTTTCTGCACGCTGCCATGCTTTTTTTGCTCACAGAAACCAAAGATAAGAGAAGACAAGATGAGTTTGGTCTGTAAATAGAATGCATGTTGAAGGGAGTGTGTCATCTACCATCGTTCACATCCCACCATTAAATATCCGGAAGTTCTCAAAAAATGAGTGAACCCTTACTCACCTAATTTTGTTATAACATCTTTGGTCCGACAGACGTGAAACCCAGAATTACGTGAAACCCAGAATGCATTGTATGTCAACAAACATGGCTCCACACACAGCTGGAATTAGCTTAGCTCATTATAATCAGTACAACCCTCAAAAAAGTATTTTACACACATAATATGTGCCCATTACTGTCACGCCCTGACTTTCGTTATCTTTGTTTTGTGACATGGGGGATGTATGTGTTTTGTCTTGTCTAGGGGTTTTGTATGTTTATGGGGTGTTTACTAGTCTACATTTCTTTGGGGTGACACACGGGGAGTGTGGCGAGTTCATCCCCTCAACATTATGAGGGGATGTCAGTGCATGTGGACAATTGGTACAGCAGTCCCACACTCTTCCAGCATAAGCTCTCCAACAGCACAGGGGTCTGTGGCACAGTCAGGTCAAACAAGAAGGGGATGCTGGAATTCGGTTGCAGGGAGATGCAGAGAGGGGAGGTGGAGTTCGAGAACACTCAACAGCTGGCAGTAAAGTGGCATGACAAACGAGACGTCCATGTCCTCTCCACTGTCCATACAGCAACTATGTCGGCCACAGGGAAGGTGGACCACCTGACGGGAGAGAGAAAAATCAAACCAGACTGTGTGGTTGACTATAACCTAAAAATGGGGATAGTGGATAAGAGGACATGATAAACAGTTTTGTGGAATGCACTAGGAAAACGAACAAGTTGTATAAGAAAATATTTTTCCATCTGATCGACACTGCTGCCCTCAATGGCCACATAGTTCACCACCAACGAACAGGTGAGATGATTACTGAACAAGGTATTTTTTGTAATTTGACATACAGTTAACACACAAATCACATACATTTCCATTATGCAATTATAGTGACAATATCTCACCCACCTACCCACTGCCTCATCCTCTCCCCCATCCCTCATCCTCCCCACTCCCTCATAGGTAAAGTATTTACCTACCAAAAGTACAGAGAGATCCTCATGAGAGCTGCTGGAGGAGCACCACACCCCTCGGCGCCCATCCACTGGGGGTCGCCCTACTGCGGACAATCCCCTACGCCTCACTGCACGGCATTTCCCCTGCAAAGTCTCTCAAACTGCTGCTCAAGGTAGTCGAAAAACGGAGGCACTGCAAAGTCTGCCACTAGGAGAAGTAAGCAGAGGAAGTTGACAAAATACATATGTTTAGCTTGTGATACACTTATTTTGTTATTTATTTAACTAGGCAAGTCAGTTAAGAACAAATTCTTATTGTCAATGACCGCCTAGGAACTGCCTTGTTCAGGGGCAGAACAACAGATTTTTACCTTGTCAGCTCAGGGATTCGCTCTTGCAACCTTTCAGTTTCCAGTCAAATGCTCTAACCACTAGGCTACCCACCACCCTGGTGTATTTCTATGTATTTCACCTTGTATTTCACCACAAATGATTATTTACAATGACAGCCTTCACCGGCCAAACTCGCCGCCCTATGGGACTCCCAATCATGGCCGGTTGTGATACAGCCTGGATTCGAACCAGAGTGCCTCTAGCACTGAGATGCAGTGCTGCACCATTTGGGAGTCATAAGGCCAGGCTAGCTTCAAAATACAACACAAGCTAATACTTCGCTGACGCAATTAGCATTGTTATACAGAGCTAATAGAAGAATGTAGCTAGCTACATAAGCACAATTGAATATAACACCATAAAGGTTATGAAATGAGTAACGTTACCTCGCGTGTTCGTGATTATAAGGAATATACACAAATATATTATTGCTCTATACATACAGTACAGTGAGCTACAATAGAAGTGGCATAACATGACATACAGAAACTATTATAAAGGAGTAAATATCTTACTTTGATAGAAACGCACACATTTCCAAAGTTGCTATTAGTACGAAAACAACAATGACTGCGATGTGGGCAACATACGGAAAATATGAACACGTGTGTGCAGATCCTGTTCTGATGGGAGATCCACAAATGTCTGCAGACTTGAACTGCACAAACAATTAGGAAGTGCTTGGGGAATTTTGGCCGGGTCAGAAATGTCTCAAAAATGTATTATCCGTAAAAGTAAAAAGGACTGTTTTTATGTGAATGAATGAGTCGTCGGAACACACCTCAATTTGAATTGTTCTTAGAAAATCAAGACTTGTTAAAAAATCATTTGAAATTGACAAGTTGAAACAGCCTATAAATAAAAACAGGCTGCGTGCCTTGGTTTGAGAGCAGCGTGGATTAAATGTATTATTGCGTAACAATCACATTCTGGAATGGAGAGAACGTTCTAACATCACGTGCATAAAAAAACTCACGCTGGGGCGACAGTTAGAGATATTTTAACTTGTGTGCTTTAACCATTTGTACATTGTTACAACACTGCATATATATAATATGACATTTGTAATGTCTTTATTGTTTTGAAACTTCTGTATGTGTAATGTTTACTGTTCATTTTTATTGTTTATTTGACTTTTGTATATTACCTACCTCACTTGCTTTGGCAATGTTAACACATGTTTCCCATGCCAATAAAGCCCCTTGAATTGAATTGAATTGAATTGATATTTGGAACTCACTTATTTAAAGGTTAAAGCCTTTAAGGATGGGGAAACTCCAGGGCTGGATGGCATACCAGTGGAAGTATACCAGACTTTTTTGATATACTCAGAGGACCATTATTAGCATGTTTTAACTTCTTGAGGGCAGGGGGCAGCTTTTTCACTTTCGGGAAAAATAGCATCCCAAAATTCAACTGCTTGCTACTCATCCCCAGAATATAAGATATGCATATTATTATTATTAGTAGACTTGGATAGAAAACACTCTGAAGTTTCTGTGTTTGAATCATGTCTGTGAGAATAACAGAACTTATGTAGCAGGCAAAACCCTGAGGACAAACCATTCAGAATTTGTATTTTTTTTATGTCACTGTCTTTTGTTTTTTAGAGACACCAGATTTCTAATGGACTTGCTTGCAGTTCCTACCGCTTCCCCTGGATGTCACCAGTCCTTGGAAATCGGTTGAGGTTATTCCTTTGTGTACTGAAGAAGTAGGGCTATCGTAAATGAGGGTCACATGAAGTACATTTTGGGAGAGAGTCATGTTATGAAAAAAGTTGCCTCCCGTCTTCAAATTGATCGATTATTAACGTTTAAAAATACCTAACGTTGTATGACAAAAGTAGATTGAAATGTTTTGGTAAATTTACATGTAACTTTTGATATATTTTGTAGTGACTTGGCGAAAGTTGGAAGCTGTGTTTTTCTGGATGAAACGGTCCAAATAAATTGACATTTTGGATATATATCGACGGAATTAATCGAACAAAAGGACCATTTGTGATGTTTATGGGACATATTGGAGTGCCAACAAAAGAATTTCGTCAAAGGTAAGGCATGATTTATATTTTATTTCTGCGTTTTGTGTCGTGCTTGCAGTGTTGAAATATGCTACTCTGTTTGTTTACTGATGTGCAATCATCAGATAATAGCATCTTATGCTTTCGCCGAAAAGCTTTTTTGAAATCTGACATGTTGGCTGGATTCACAACGAGTGTAGCTTTAAATTGGTATCTTACATGTGTGATTTAATGAAAGTTTGATTTTTATATCATGTTATTTGAATATGGCTCGCTGTATTTTCCCTGGCTATTGGCCGGTGGGACGTTTGCGTCCCACCTGCCCCAGAGAAGTTTTAAACACTCCTATATAAACTGTAGATTATCGGACATGCAACAAGGTCTGATTTTATTATTACTGAAACAGGATCCAAGTGGTATATACAGTATAAAGATCCAGTCCATTTGAAAATTGGAGGCCTCTTCCACTTCAGTGTTGTGATTCTATGTAACAGAGCTATGCTAAATAAATGCTTGGCGCATATAATTAAAAAGGTATTGTCAGATATTATTCATCCTAATCAGACAGGTTTTTTACATGGACAATACATTGGAGATAATATAAGACAAGTAATGGAAACAATAGAACACTATGAAATATCGGGGAAACCAAGCATGGCTTTCATAACTGATTTTGAAAAGGCTTTTGTTAAAGTATGACTGGAGTTTATTTATAAATGCCTTGAATATTTCAATTTGAGAATCTCTTATAAAATGGGTTAAAGTTATGTATAGTAACCCTATAGTAAGGTGTAAAATAGTAAATGATGGCTGCTGTCAAGAATAGTAAAACAAGGTTGTCCACTAATGGCATATCTATATATTATTGCCATCAAAATGTTGGCTGTTAAAATTAGGTCCAACAATAATATTAAGGGATTAGAAATCTGTGGCTAAATAACAAAGGTGTCATTGTACACTGATGATTCATGTTTTCTTTTAAAACCACAATTAGAATCCCTCAACAGCCTCATAAAGAATCTAGACTATTTTGCTAACCTCTCTGGATATAAACCAAATTATGACAAGTGTACTTACTATATTACATATTGGATCATAAAAAAGTGCAACTTTTACATTACTTTGTAGTTTACCAATAAAATGGTCTGACGGGGATGTGGACAAACGCGGTATACAAATCCTGAAAGAAAGAAATTATCTCACTCCAATACATTTTTATAGAAAGTTAGCAAAAATAGATAAGATCTTGCTACCATGGAAAGGAAAATACCTGTCTCTTTGTCACGTTGGTATGAAGAGATTCGGGAGACAGTCGCAGGAATGTGTAATATTTTTTTTTATTCAGCCCAAATTACGGCGTGCCGTGTAAAAGACCAAACAAACACGTTACAAAACACAGGATAGAAACCCAAAACAAAAGAGCGAGGAGTACCTTGAATAAATAACACACACGCACAATGATTAACACATGGGAACACCCGTAATCATCTGCGCAATCCACAATGGCACGAAAGTCAAAACACACAGCACAGGTACTCAAACGCACTAACGGACATTGTAACAATAATTGACAAGACCATGGAAACAAAAGGGCGCATATATACAAATACTAATCAGTGGGAATAGGGGACAGGTGTGTGTGATGAAAGTTCCGGAGGGATCCGTGACACTATTTGTGGAAAAATCACCCTGATTAACCCTTTAGTCATATCACAGTTTACCTATTTGCTTATGGTTTTGTCTACACGTAGTGACCTGCTTTTTAAATTATATGAACAAAAAATATTAAATTTTATTTGGAATGGCAAGCCAGACAACATTAAAAGGTTCTATTTATATAACAAATATGAATTTGGAGGGCGGAAATTATTAAATATTAAAGCATTATAGACCTCTCACTAAAGGCATCAGTCATACAAGAGTTATACTTAAATCTGAAATGGTTCTCTAATAAATTTGTAAGAATGTCTCACCCCATGTTCAAGAATGGCCTTTTCCCTTAATTCAGATTACAACTGCTCACTTTCGGTTATTTGAAAATGAAATCAAGCCTTAGAAAGTTGGTTGCAATTTCAGTTTAATCCACTTGAAAATACAGAACAAATAATACAACAAATATTGTGGTTAAACTCAAATATACAGCCAAAAGTCTCACCTTGTCTTCTCTGGACAAGCTTTTTTCCGGATGCCCCAAACAATCCGAAAGGGGATTCATCAGAGAAAATGACTTTACCCCAGTCCTCAGCAGTCCAATCCCTGTACCTTCTGCAGAATATCAGTGTGTCCCTGATGTTTTTCCTGGAGAGAAGTTGCTTCTATGCTGCCCTTCTTGACACCAGCCCATCCTCCAAAAGTCTTCACCTCACTGTGCATGCAGATATACTCACACCTGCCTGCTGCCATTCCTGAGCAAGCTCTGTACTGGTGGTGCCCCGATCCCGCAGCTGAATCAACTTTAGGAGACGGTCCTGGCGCTTGCTGGACTTTCTTGGGCGACCTGAAGCTTTCTTCACAACAATTGAACCGCTCCCCTTGAAGTTCTTGATGATCCAATAAATGGTTGATTTACAGTGAGGGAAAAAAGTATTTGATCCCCTGCTGATTTTGTACGTTTGCCCACTGACAAAGAAATGATCAGTCTATAATTTTAATGGTAGGTTTATTTGAACAGTGAGAGACAGAATATCAACAAAAAAATCCAGAAAAACGCATGTCAAAAATTTTATGAATTGATTTGCATTTTAATGAGGGAAATAAGTATTTGACCCCTCTGCAAAACATGACTTAGTACTTGGTGGCAAAACCCTTGTTGGCAATCACAGAGGTCAGACGTTTCTTGTAGTTGGCCACCAGGTTTGCACACATCTCAGGAGGGATTTTGTCCCACTCCTCTTTGCAGATCTTCTTCAAGTCATTAAGGTTTCGAGGCTGACGTTTGGCAACTCGAACCTTCAGCTCCCTCCACAGATTTTCTATGGGATTAAGGTCTGGAGACTGGCTAGGCCACTCCAGGACCTTAATGTGCTTCTTCTTGAGCCACTCCTTTGTTGCCTTGTCCATGTGTTTTGGGTCATTGTCATGCTGGAATACCCACCCACGACCCATTTTCAATACCCTGGCTGAGGGAAGGAGGTTTTCACCCAAGATTTGACGGTACATGGCCCCGTCCATCGTCCCTTTGATGCAGTGAAGTTGTCCTGTCCCTTTAGCAGAAAAACACCCCCAAAGCATAATGTTTCCACCTCCATGTTTGACGGTGGGGATGGTTTCTTGGGGTCATAGGCAGCATTCCTCCTCCTCCAAACACGGCAAGTTGGGTTGATGCCAAAGAACTCCATTTTGGTCTCATCTGACCACAACACGTTCACCCAGTTGTCCTCTGAATCATTCAGATGTTCATTGGCAAACTTCAGACGGGCATGTATATGTGCTTTCTTGAGCAGGGGGACCTTGCGGGCGCTGCAGGATTTCAGTCCTTCACGGCATAGTGTGTTACCAATTGTTTTCTTGATGACTATGGTCCCAGCTGCCTTGAGATCATTGACAAGATCCTCCTGTGTAGTTCTGGGCTGATTCCTCACCGTTCTCATGATCATTGCAACTCCACAAGGTGAGATCTTGCATGGAGCCCCAGGCTGAGGGAGATTGACAGTTCTTTTGTGTTTCTTCCATTTGCGAATAATCACAGAAACTGTTGTCACCTTCTCACCAAGCTGCTTGGCGATGGTCTTGTAGCCCATTCCAGCCTTGTGTAGGTCTACAATCTTGTCCCTGACATCCTTGGAGAGCTCTTTGGTCTTGGCCATGGTGGAGAGTTTGGAATCTGATTGATTGATTGCTTCTGTGGACAAGTGTCTTTTATACAGGTAACAAGCTGAGATTAGGAGCACTCCCTTTAAGAGTGTGCTCCTAATCTCTGCTCGTTACCTGTATAAAAGACACCTGGGAGCCAGAAATCTTTTTGATTGAGAAGGGGTCAAATACTTATTTCCCTCATTAAAATGCAAATCAATTTATAACATTTTTGACATGCATTTTTCTGGATATTTTTGTTGTTATTCTGTCTCTCACTGTTCAAATAAACCTACCATTAAAATTATAGACTGATAATTTCTTTGTCAGTGGGCAAACGTACAAAATCAGCAGGGGATCAAATACTTTTTTCCCTCACTGTAGGTGCAATCTTACTGGCAGCAATATCCTTGCCTGTGAAGCCCTTTTTGTGCAAAGCAATGATGACGGCACGTGTTTCCTTGCAGGTAACCATGGTTGACAGATGAATAACAATGATTCCAAGCACCACCCTCCTTTTGAAGCTTCCAGTCTGTTATTCAAACTCAATCAGCATGACAGAGTGATCTCCAGCCTTGTCCTCGTCAACACTCACATCTGTGTTAACGAGAGAATCACTGACATGATATCAGCTGGTCCTTTTGTGGCAGGGCTGAAATGCAGTGGAAATGTTTTTTGGGGATTCACTTCATTTGCATGTCAAAGAGGGACTTTGCAATTAATTGCAATTCATCTGATCCCACTTCATAACATTCTGGAGTTTATGCAAATTGCCATCATACAAACTGAGATAGCAGACTTGGTGAAAATTAATATTTGTGTCATTCTCAATACTTTTGGCCACAACTGTACTAATTGATTAAAAAATAGATATATATTTTTCGATAAAATGTTGAAAAAAGGTATAATTGATGTAAAAATATCATAAATAGGACTGGTGTAGTTATGT
Source organism: Salvelinus alpinus (assembly GCF_045679555.1). Classification (NCBI taxonomy): domain Eukaryota; kingdom Metazoa; phylum Chordata; class Actinopteri; order Salmoniformes; family Salmonidae; genus Salvelinus; species Salvelinus alpinus. The sequence goes on from NC_092097.1 coordinate 45,214,548, forward strand.
CACACATGCAGCTAACACAGACACGGTTGGGATGGTGTTCTTCGGCTTGCAAGCTTCCCCTTTTTCTTCCAAACATAACGATGGTCATTATGGCCAAACAGTTCTATTTTTGTTTCATCAGACCGAAGGACATTTCTCCAAAAAGTACGATCTTTGTCCCCATGTGCAGTTGCAAACCGTAGTCTGGCTTTTTTATGGTGGTTTTGGAGCAGTGGCTTCTTCCTTGCTGAGCTGCCTTTCAGGTTATGTCGATATAGGACTCGTTTTACTGTGGATATAGATACTTTTGTACCTGTTTCCTCCAGCATCTTCAAAAGGTCCTTTGCTGTTTTTGTCTGGGATTGATTTGCACTTTTCACACCAAAGTATGTTCATCTCTAGGAGACAGAACCCATCTCCTTCCTGAGCGGTATGACGACTGTGTCATCCCATGGTGTTTATACTTGCGTACTATTGTTTGTACAGATGAACGTGGTACCTTCAGGCGTTTGGAAATTGCTCCCAAGGTTGAACCAGACTTGTGGAGGTCTAGACCTTTTTCTGAGGTCTTGGCTGATTTCTTTAGATTTTTCCCATGATGTCAAGCAAAGAGGCACTGAGTTTGAAGGTAGGCCTTGAAATACATCCACAGGTACTCCTCCAATTGACTCAAAATATGTCAATTAGCCTATCAGAAGCTTCTAAAGCCAAGCTGTTTTAAAGGCACAGTCAACTTAGTGTATGTAATCCTCTGACACACTGGAATTGTGATACAGTGGATTAAAAGTGAAATAATCAGTCTGTAAACAATTGTTGGAACAATTACTTGTGTCATGCAAAGTAGATGTCCTAACCGACTTGCCAAAACTATATTTTGTTAACAGGAAATTTGTGGACTGGTTGAAAAACGAGTTTCAATGACTCCAACCTAAGTGTATGTAAACTTCCGACTTCAACCGTAACTGACACCCTTAACATAGAGCTCCAGTCAGTTTTAGAATGGTTAACTAGCAATAGGATTGTGCTGAATATCTAAGACACGAAAAACATAATTTTTGAGCCAAATCACGCACTCAACGCTAAACCTTGTTTATCAAATTATATTCACATTTAATTGGTCACATACACATTTTAGCAGATGTTATTGTGGGTATAGCAAAATTCTTGTGTTCTTAGCTTCAACTGTGCAGTAATATGTAACAATTCACAACATTACAAAAGTAAAAAAAGGGATTTAAGAAACATATACAGTACCAGTCAAAAGTTTGGACACACCTACTCATTCCAGGGTTTTTCTTTATTTTATTTACTATTTTCTACATTGTAGAAAAAACACATATATAATCATGTAGTAAGCAAAAAAGTCTTAAACAAATGAAAATATATTTTAGATTTGTCAAAGTAGCCACCCTTTGCCTTGATGACAGCTTTGCACACTCTTGGCATTCTCTCAACCAGTTTCACCTGGAATGCTTTTCCAACAGTCTTGAAGGAAAAGAAGCCAACAAGGCATTCTTTTCCTTCACTCTGCGGTTCAACTCATCCCAAACCATCTCAATTGGGTTTAGGTCGGGTGGTTGTGGAGACCAGGTCATCTGATGAAGCACTCCATCAATCTCCTTGGTCAAATAGCCTTTACACAGCCTGGAGGTGTGTTGGGTCATTGTCCGAATGAAAAACAAATGATAGTCCCAGTAAGCACAAACCAGATGTAATGGTGTATTGCTGCAGAATGCTGTGGTAGCCATGCTCATTGAGTGTGCCTTGAATTCTAAATAAATCACAGACAGTGTCACCAGCAAAGCACCCCCACACATCACAACTCCTCCTCCACGCTTCAAGGATATATTTCCACTGGTCCATAACGTCCATTCCTTGTTTTTCTTGGCCCAAGCATGTGTCATTCAACTTCCGGCGCCGAAAAGAGATGGCCGCCTCGCTTCGCGTTCCTTGGAAAATATGCAGTATTTTGTTTTTTTATGTGTTATTTCTTACATCGGTACCCCAGGTAATCTTAGGTTTCATTACATACAGTCGGGAGGAACTACTGAATATACGATTAACGTCAACTCATCATCGTTCCTACCAGGAATATGACTTTCCCGAAACGGATCCAGTGTTTTGCCTTCCACCCAATACAATGGATCTGATCCCAGCCGGCGACCCTGTGCGACGCCGAAAAAGGGGCAAACGAGGCGGTCTCGTGGTCAGGCTTCGGAGACGGGCACATCGCGCTCCACTCCCTAGCATACTACTCGCCAATGTCCAGTCTCTTGACAATAAGGTTGACGAAATCCGAGCACGGGTAGCATTCCAGAGAGACATCAGGGATTGCAACGTGCTCTGCTTCACGGAAACATGGCTAACTCAAGAGACGCTAACGGAGTCGGTGCAGCCAGCTGGTTTCTTCATGCATCGCGCCGACAGAAACAAACATCTTTCCGGTAAGAAGAGGGGCGGGGGGGTATGCCTTATGATTAACGAGACGTGGTGTGATCATCATAACAACACACAGGAACTCAAGTCATTCTGTTCACCTGATCTAGAACTCCTCACAATCAAATGTCGACCGCATTATCTACCAAGGGAATTCTCTTCAATCATAATCACAGCCGTATATATTCCCCCCCAAGCAGACACATCGATGGCCCTGAACGAACTTTATCTGACTCTTTGTAAACTGGAAACCACACACCCTGAGGCTGCATTCATCGTAGCTGGGGATTTTAACAAGGCTAATCTAAAAACAAAACTCCCTAAATTCTATCAGCATATCGATTGTGCTACCAGGGCTGGAAAAACCCTAGATCATTGTTATACTAATTTCCGCGACGCATATAAGGCCCTCCCCCGCCCCCCTTTCGGAAAAGCTGACCACGACTCCATTTTGTTGATTCCAGCCTACAAACAGAAACTCAAACAACAAGCTCCCGCGCTCAGGTCTGTTCAACGCTGGTCCGACCAATCTGAATCCACGCTTCAAGACTGCTTCGATCACGCGGATTGGAATATGTTCCGCATTGCGTCCAACAACAATATTGACGAATATGCTGATTCGGTGAGCGAGTTCATTAGGAAGTGCATTGACGATGTCGTACCCACAGCAACGATTAAAACATTCCCAAACCAGAAACCGTGGATTGACGGCAGCATTCGCGTGAAACTGAAAGCGCGAACCACTGCTTTTAACCAGGGCAAGGTGACCGGAAGCATGACCGAATACAAACAGTGTAGCTATTCTCTCCGCAAGGCAATCAAACAGGCTAAGTCCCAGTACAGAGACAAAATCGAGTCGCAATTCAACAGCTCAGACACAAGAGGTATGTGGCAGGGTCTACAGTCAATCACGGATTACAAAAAGAAAACCAGCCCCGTCGCGGACCAGGATGTCTTGCTCCCAGACAGGCTAAACAACTTTTTTGCCCGCTTTGAGGACAATACAGTGCCACTGACACGGCCCCCTACCAAAACCTGCGGGCTCTCCTTCACTGCAGCCGAGGTGAGTAAAACATTTAAACGTGTTAACCCTCGCAAGGCTGCAGGCCCAGACGGCATTCCCAGCCGCGTCCTCAGAGCATGCGCAGACCAGCTGGCTGGTGTGTTTACGGACATATTCAATCAATCCTTATCCCAGTCTGCTGTTCCCACATGCTTCAAGAGGGCCACCATTGTTCCTGTTCCCAAGAAAGCTAAGGTAACTGAGCTAAACGACTACCGCCCCGTAGCACTCACTTCCGTCATCATGAAGTGCTTTGAGAGACTAGTCAAGGACCATATCACCTCCACCCTACCGGACACCCTAGACCCACTCCAATTTGCTTACCGACCCAATAGGTCCACAGACGACGCAATCGCAACCACACTGCACACTGCCCTAACCCATCTGGACAAGAGGAATACCCATGTGAGAATGCTGTTCATCGATTACAGCTCAGCATTTAACACCATAGTACCCTCCAAACTCGTCATCAAGCTCGAGACCCTGGGTCTCGACCCCGCCCTGTGCAACTGGGTCCTGGACTTCCTGACGGGCCGCCCCCAGGTGGTGAGGGTAGGTAACAACATCTCCACCCCGCTGATCCTCAACACTGGGGCCCCACAAGGGTGCGTTCTGAGCCCTCTCCTGTACTCCCTGTTCACCCACGACTGCGTGGCCATGCACGCCTCCAACTCAATCATCAAGTTTGCGGATGACACTACAGTGGTAGGCTTGATTACCAACAACGACGAGACGGCCTACAGGGAGGAGGTGAGGGCCCTCGGAGTGTGGTGTCAGGAAAATAACCTCACACTCAACGTCAACAAAACAAAGGAGATGATTGTGGACTTCAGGAAACAGCAGAGGGAGCACCCCCCTATCCACATCGACGGGTCAGTAGTGGAGAAGGTGGAAAGTTTTAAGTTCCTCGGTGTACACATCACGGACAAACTGAATTGGTCCACCCACACAGACAGCGTTGTGAAGAAGGCGCAGCAGCGCCTCTTCAACCCCAGGAGGCTGAAGAAATTCGGCTTGTCACCAAAAGCACTCACAAACTTCTACAGATGCACAATCAGATGCGCAACTGCTCCGCCCACAACCGTAAGGCTCTCCAGAGGGTAGTGAGGTCTGCAGAACGCATCACCGGGGGCAAACTACCTGCCCTCCAGGACACCTACACCACCCGATGTCACAGGAAGGCCATAAAGATCATCAAGGACAACAACCACCCAAGCCACTGCCTGTTCACCCCGCTATCATCCAGAAGGCGAGGTCAGTACAGGTGCATCAAAGCAGGGACCGAGAGACTGAAAAACAGCTTCTATCTCAAGGCCATCAGACTGTTAAACAGCCACCACTAACATTTAGCGGCCGCTGCCAACATACTGACTCAACTCCAGCCACTTTAAAAATGGGAATTGATGGAAATTATGTAAAAATGTACCACTAGCCACTTTAAACAATGCCACTTAATATAATGTTTACATACCCTACATTACCCATCTCATATGTATATACTGTACTCTATATCATCTACTGCATCTTGCCATCTTTATGTAATACATGTACCACTAGCCACTTTAAACTATGCCACTTTATGTTTACATACCCTACAGTACTCATCTCATATGTATATACCGTACTCTATACCATCTACTGCATCTTGCCATGCCGTTCTGTACCACCACTCATTCATATATCTTTATGTACATATTCTTTATCCCTTTACACTTGTGTGTGTGTATAAGGTAGTAGTTGTGGAATTGTTAGGTTAGATTACTTGTTGGTTATTACTGCATTGTCGGAACTAGAAGCACAAGCATTTCGCTACACTCGCATTAACATCTGCTAACCATGTGTATGTGACTAATAAAATTTGATTTGATTTGATTTGATTTGTTTTCTTATTGATTTCTTTGCATCAATTCAACCATGGCCTGATTCACAGTCTCCTCTGAACAGTTGTGTTGAGATGTGTCTGTTACAGTACTTGAACTCTGTCAAGCATTTATTTGGGCTGCAATTTCTATGGCTGGCAAGTATAATGAACTTATCCTCTGCAGCAGAGGTAACTCTAGGTCTTCCTTTCCTGTGGCAGTCCTCATGAGAGCCAGTTTCATCATAGCGCTTGATGGTTTTTGCGACTGCACATGAAGAAATGTTCAAAGTTCTTGAAATTTTCCGCATTGACTGGCCTTCATGTCTTAAAGTAAAGATGTACTGTCGTTTCTCTTTTCGTATTTGAACTGTTATTGCCATGATATGCACTTGGTCTTTTTCCAAATAGGGATATCTTCTGTATACACCCCCTACCTTGTCACAAAACAACTGAGTGGCTCAAACGCATTAAGTAAAGAAATTCCACAAATTAACTTTTAATTAACTTTTAAGAAGGCACACCTGTTAATTGAAATGCATTCCAGGTGACTACCTCATGAAGCTGGTTGTCAGAATGCCAAGAGTGTGCAAAGCTGTCACCAAGGCAAAGGGTGGCAATTTGAAGAATTTGTTTAACACTTTTTTGGTTGCTATGTGATTCCATGTGTTATTTCATTGTGTTGATGTCTTCACTATTATTCTACAACGTAGAATATAGTCAAAAAAATTTACTCGTAGGTGTTCTAAAACTTTTGACCGGTAGTGTATATATTTCTTGTTGTTATATTTATCCCCTTATTTTAGGCACTAATACTTCCATAATTTTTTTAACTGGTACTGGGGACATGCAGACGAGTCTTGTGAGGCTTATGGGTACCCTACAGCAAAACGGAGAACACTATTGTCTTCATAAGAGTCTCAACTTTCAGTATGGTTGTACAATAGTTTGTAGGCCAAACCGTTCGGACACTACATACAATTTTGTGAAATACCAATTTTCAGGATGTCTCATGGTCTGACAAAAACCACTTTAGCTTTGCCACCTTTCACCGCAGATGCTGAAGTGCGATATTGGCCCATAGCTACCTTGAATCCTAAACCAAGGCTTGTCCTCCCCCAAATCCTAAACCCTGTGGAGAAACCCTACTCTAGGCTTACCCTAGGTACCTTAAATTTCTAAACCCTAAACTTTCCCTGGCAACCTTAAAAACTATACCCTAGGTTTGCCCTCCCCCAAATCCTAAACCCTATGGAGAAACTCTACTTCAAATATTAAACTCTAGACCTGTCCTAGCTACCTTAAATCCTAAACCCTAGGGAGTAACCCTGCCTATAATTCTAAACCCTAGGGAGAAACCCTGCCTATAATTCTAAACCCTAGGGAGAAACCCTGCCTATAATTCTAAACCCTGGGGAGAAACCCTGCCTATAATTCTAAACCCTAGGGAGAAACCCTGCCTATAATTCTAAACCCTAGGGAGAAACCCTGCCTATAATTCTAAACCCTGGGGAGAAACCCTGCATATAATGCTAAACCCTAGGGAGAAACCCTGCCTGAAATGCTAAACCCTAGGGAGAAACCCTGCCTGAAATGCTAAACCCTAGGGAGAAACCCTGCCTGAAATGCTAAACCCTAGGGAAAAACCCACACAAAACTATTAGAAGTATTCCATATTAGAAGTATTCCATAACAGACATATCCAACGCAACATTATAAATGTGAGCGTTAAGATACATTATGATTATTCAAGGTTACTTTTCAATACTGTATTCATATACATTACAGTATGGCCAGAGTCTGCAAAACTGCAGAAATCTGCAAAACATAGGGTGTCACTTTTCAGATACAGACAGTAGTTGGAGTGAATCCAATACATTTAATTGAACGTTCTAATTCATGATTATCCCACGTCGTCGTCACTGTACTGGATCCTCCACTGTCACCGGATACCCACAGTCAAGGGCCACGTATGTCAACTGGGGAGGACAGGCCAGTCTTCTCCAGGTGACGCTACTCAAGGCTATAGGAGAGGAGAAAGGAGGAGTGGATTCATATTGTTTTCTGTCAAATTTATATCTTCGTGGCCTGAGGTGGTCTAGCGGTCTAAGCCACTGCCTCCAGAATACATGTACCAGTGCAAAAGTGGGTTCAAATCTATCCCACTGCTAGTCAAGCATCCCTGTAATATATAATTATATACAAGAACAAAAACATATTTAAATGAATACCTTCAGTAATTGGAGAGTTGTCGGCCGAGGCGAACAAATCCTCTTTTGCTTCTCTCGTTGTCGTTCTCACACTCTGGTCCCCCGAAGATCTGAACCGTCTCCTTCTTCTGCGGCGGCATGTTGTCAAACTCCTCCACCATGGTCGTTGTCACTTTCACACAGTTCTTGATGACCTTCCAACCTGGTCTGTTCAGGTCGTTTCTCAATTCCGTAACAGACATTGCGTCAGCCAGTGCAAAGCCAACACTGAGGAGCAGAGAGATGGTCAACATCATCTTCATGGTGATGAGAATTGATAGAGTGAGTCTGAGTGTTTGGTTCAGCTTCAGGAACAAGATGCTGGAGGCTGCATGTATTTTGTCTCCAACAACTCACCATTTTTATAACAGAATTAACCCAAGTCACTGTGCTGGTTCAACCAGGGGACATGGCAGTGACATTAGAGATCACTATCGCTAGTTTCACTTCCAAGGAGAGGGGAGTGAAGGGACAGCATTGCCTGTTATACTGTTTATGAAACTGATCAGTCATTTTCTTTTGATAACAGCTATTACACCATATCATATTACATCATACCTTACAATGGCCTAAGGTTGCGTCCCAAATGGCACCTGACTCCCAACACAGAACACCACTACTGACCACAGGGCCCTCAGCAAAGCGCCACTACTGACCACAGGGCCCTCAGCAGAGCACCACTACTGACCACAGGGCTCTCAGCAGAGCGCCACTACTGACCACGGCCCTCAGCAGAGCACCACTACTGACCACGGCCCTCAGCAGAGCACCACTACGGTCCACAGGGCCCTCAGCAGAGCACCACTACTGACCACGGCCCTCAGCAGAGCACCACTACTGACCACGGGGCCCTCAGCAGAGCACCACTACTGACCACGGCCCTCAGCAGAGCACCACTACTGACCACGGCCCTCAGCAGAGCACCACTACTGACCACGGCCCTCAGCAGAGCACCACTACTGACCACGGCCCACATGGCCCTCAGCAGAGCACCACTACTGACCACGGCCCACAGGGCCCTCAGCAGATCGCCACTACTGACCACGGCCCACAGGGCCCTCAGCAGAGCACCACTACTGACCACGGCCCACAGGGCCCTCAGCAGAGCACCACTACTGACCACGGCCCTCAGCAGAGCACCACTACTGACCACGGCCCACAGGGCCCTCAGCAGAGCACCACTACTGACCACAGGGCCCTCAGCAGAGCACCACTACTGACCACGGCCCTCAGCAGAGCACCACTACTGACCACAGGGCCCTCAGCAGAGCACCACTACTGACCACAGGGCCCTCAGCAGAGCACCACTACGGCCCACAGGGCCTTCAGCAGAGCACCACTACTGACCACAGGGCCCTCAGCAGAGCACCACTACTGACCAAAGCCCATAGGGCCCTCAGCAGAGCAACACTACTGACCAAGGCCTATAGGGCCCTCAGCAGTGCACCACGTAAGCGATAGGGCATCACCTGGAATTAGCCATACACAAATGTAAAGTATGATGATGTGTAATAGGCTCTGATGAAGAGGAAATGACTGATCACTAAGCAGTTTCATACGCTATGCCGTCTCTTCACTGTTGAAATAAGAAGATGATGATAACACTTCTTTAGACATGCTATGCTGTCCCCTAACCGGTTGCAACATGATGATTGATGGAGATGATGGTGGTGATGACATTTCTTTAAACCTACAATGCTGTCCCTTCACTGGTAATTTTGCAACATGACCAGTGGTGGAAAAAGTACCCGCTGCAACTCCACAATGAGCTCGGGAGGCGAAGGTCGAGTCATGCGTCCTCTGAAGCATGACCCGCCAAACCGCGCTTCTTAACACCCGCCCACTTAACCCGGAAGCCAGAGGCACCAATGTGTCATAGGAAACATCGTTCCACGAGGTCAGCTAGAGCGCGATGAGCCAATTAAAGCCCCTCCAGCCAAACCCTCCCCTAACCTGGACGACACTGGGCCAATTGTGAGCTGGCCTATGATACTCCCGATCCCGGCCAGTTGTGATACAGCCTGGGATCGAGCCTGGGTCTGTAGTTACACTTCTAGCACTGCCATGGAGTGCCTTGGACCGCTGCACCACTCGGGAGGCCAAAGTAAAGATACCTTAATAGAAAATGAATCAAGTAAAAATGAAAGCCATCCAGTAAAATACTACTTGAGTTAAAGTGTAAAAGTAATTGGTTTTAAATATACTTAAGTATCAAAAGAAAATATAATTAGCAAAAATATACTTTATCAAAAGTTAAAGTAAAATTATAAATCATTTAAAATTCCTTAAGCAAACCAGACAGCACAAATTTACAGATAGCAAGGGGCACACAAAAACATGCAGACTTAATTTACAAATAAAGCATTTGTGTTTAGTGAGTCCGCCAGTTCAGATGCAGTAGGGATGACCAGGGATTTTCTCTTTAAGTGCATGAATTAGACCATTTTCCTGTCCTGCTAAGCATTCAAAAAGCAACAAGTACTTTTGGGTGTCAGGGAAAATATATGGAGTAAAAAATACATTATTTTCTTTAGGAATGTAGTGAAGTAAAAGTTGTCAAAAATACAAATAGTAAAGTACAGATACCCCCAAAAACTAGTTTAGTAGTACTAATATTTTTACTTAAGTACTTTACACCACTGAACATGATGATAATGATGGCGACGATGATGGTATTTTTATGAACACACAAAGCTGCTATGAACAGCACCAAATGTATTCTGCAACACAGACAGCGCTTTACCTAACCTCAATATCTGATTCTATGATATGGTGTAATACGCTGTTATCAAGAGGAAATGAGTAAACACTTTCAGAAACAGTTGGACACGCGATGCTGTCCCATCTCTGGGTTAATGTGGTGTTCTCATCATCACTGCACTGTTGGAGCTAGGAACATAAACATTTAGCTACACCCGGGATAGTACTGTATCTGCAAAATGTGTACGCGACCAAAAACCTTTGATTTGATTCATTAGAGGACCTCAGTGAAATTGCTGATATAAATAGTCATTGCATAAGTATTAAGCCCCTTGGTTCAGGCAAGCCTAAATTGGTTCAGGTGTAAAATTAGGGGTTGACAATTTTTGAATGACTGACCCTTCCTCTCTCCCCCATACATACATCTGTAAGGTCCCTCAGTCAAGTATTGAATTTCAAGCACAGATTCAACTACAAAGACCAGGGAGCTTTTTCAAAAGCCTCAAAGAAGGGCAGCAATTGGTAGATCGGTAACAATAACAAATATATTTTTAAGCCTGGTCAAGTTAATAATTATGCATGAATCCCTAAGAGTCTATTGACGCACCTGTGCGCTAAATCTAATGACAAAAATAAATTAAATCTGCATCAAAATCCGTCAGTTTAAGGTAGAGATATCTCGGGCGTAGCGTCTCAATCCACCACATCCACCTATGTTGGTGTAAATTGTTGACAAAATTTGAAGAAATCCAAGGGCTCTGAATAACTTTGCAAGACATTGTATATTAGTCTACCATATCATACACCAGCTATTGAGGTTGGGTGTATCGTTGCCATGCTGCTAAATACATTTAGTGTTGTCCACGGCATAAAAAATCATATCAAATTTAATTGACATATAATCATCCCCATCATCCCTATTATTAACATCATCCTGACCATCATCGGTTAGGGGACTGTATAGCATGTTTAAAGTAGTGTTATCATCATCATCATCAATAACATCACCACCATCATTATCACCACCATTATCACGATGTTGCAACCGGTTAGGCGACAGCATAGCATGTTTAAAGACGTGTCGTCATCATGATCTTCATCCTGATTTTGCAACAGTTAACAGTCATTTCCTTTTGATATCAACTATTACACCATAGCATACTTTCCTTTTGTGTATGGCTGCATCCTGTGTTGTGCCCTATTCCTTAGGTGGTGCACTACTTTTGATCAGAGCCCTATGGCCCCTGGTCGGTAGTGGTGCACTGTATGGGGAGTGGGATGCTCTTTGAGATGTAGCCTATGTATCCACTGACTCCCCTCTCCTTGGAACTAGCAATAGCGATCACTTATTTCACCACCAGAATTACAAGTCATTACTCAAGAGCCATGCCCCCTGGTTAAGCAAGCACTTTGACTTTTGTTAATTCTGGTATACAAATGGTGAGTTGTTGGCGACAAGACACAGTCTTACTGTAATGTATATAAATATGCATACAGTATTGAAAAGTAACCATAATGTACATTGTTAACAATAACATTTCTTATGTCTATAGCCATAAAGGTGTGGATGTGTATGACACTGTTCTTCATCTAACACCCAAATCAAATCATATTGGTCACATACACATATTTAGCATATGTTATTGCGGGTGTAGCGAAATGCTTGTACCCGGGGTCCTGTCCCATAATGCTGTTGCTTTCATTGTGTCTTTCACGACCAAAAGGGCAGAGCGCACAATGTATTTGTTCATGGTTCCTGCCTACGTTTTAGGATTTAAGGAAGGACAAGCTGATCTGCATCTGTGCCCAGGACAACATATACCCAGAGTAAATTTAGCTAAGCTATTCAAAGTGCTTGAGATAGAGGTTGTGTAGGTTTAGGTTCAGGTTTATCTACCCATATCCTGTCTTATATCTATGTCTAGTGTCTAGTTAAACATAGCTTAGCGCCTAGCTAAGAGTGGCTTAGCATAGCAATTAGCATGATATGCACAGCAACCTGCATTAGCTTTTAAAGCTAACTGGAAGGTTGCTGGATCGAATCCCCGAGCTGACAAGGAAAAATCTGTCATTCTGCCCCTGGGCAAGGCAGTTAACCCACAGTTCCTCGGGCGCCGAAGACGTGGATATCGATTATGGCAGCCCACCTCACCTCTGATTCAGAGGGGTTATTAAATGCAGAAGACACATTTCAGTTGAATACATTCTGTTGAACTGACTAGGTATCCCCCTTTCCCTAACTGGCTGCGGTCCAGCTCCAGGGCTAGCTGGTTCTTCTCCCTAGCTGTGTCGCTGAGGTAAGCGGGATGCCATGTGTGGGTTTAGCCCCTCTGAACCTCTGCCAGTAATTAATGTTATTAACAGCAGGGCTTAAGCCTGCCCTAACTGGCCTACATCTCAGCATGAGCAACAGAGCAGGGGCTCTGGGATAATACCGACCACCATGTGTGGCTAAGACGTGGAGAAATTCCACATATGAGTAGGGTGAAGTTGCCCCTAGAAGCTGAATACCCACTAATGGTTAGGATTGAGGGAGGGGAAGCTGAACTTGAGGTACCCTGGATACTGTACAGGTCACTGCCAAAAATAAAGGAAACACTTGAGTAACTGAGGGATACAAAGTACAAAGCTTGTCAAAAATCACATTCCAAAATCATGGGCATTAATATGGATTTGGTCCCCCTTTGCTGCTATAACAGCCTCCACTCTTCTGGGAAGGCTTTCCACTAGATGTTGAAACATTGCTGCGGGGACTTGCTTCCATTCAGCCACAAGAGCATTATTGAGGTTGAACACCGATTAGGTTGACAGACTATTAGGCCTGGCTTGCAGTCGGTGATCCAATTCATCCCAAAGGTGATCGACGGGGTTGAGGCCAGGGCTCTGTGCAGGCCAGTCAAGTTTTTCCACACAGACAAACCATTTCTGTATAGGTCTCGCTTTGTGAACCAGAGCATTGTCATGCTGAAACAGGAAAGGGCCTTCCCCAAACTGTTGCCACAAAGTTAGAAGCACAGAATTATCTAGAATGTCATTGTATGCTGTAGCATTACGATTTCTCTTCACCTGAACCATGAAAAGCAGCTCCAGAACATTATTCCAAACTTTACATTTGGCACTATGCAGTCGGGCATGTAGTTCTCTTGCGATCCTCCAAGACAAGATTCGGCCGTCGAACTGCCAGATGGTAAAGCGTGATTCATCACTCCAGATAATGCGTTTCCACTGCTCCAGAGTCCATTGGCACCAAGGTTGGCACCCTCCAGCCAACGCTTGGCATTGCGTATGGTGATCTTAGGCTTGTGTGAGGCTGCTCGGCCATGGAAACACATTTCATGAAGCTCCCGACAGTTCTTGTGCTGACGTTGCTTCCTGAGGCAGTTTGGAACTTGGGTAGTGAGCGTTGCAACTGAGGACTGACGATTTTTACACGGTACGTGCTTCAGCGGTCCTGTTCTGTGAGCTTGTGCGGCCTACCACTTTCCGGCTGAGCTGTTGTTGCTCCTAGATGTTTCCACTTCACAATAACAGCACTTACAGTTGAAAAGGGCAGCTCTAGCAGGGCAGAAATTTGACTGATTTGTTTGAAAGATGGCATCCTTTGACAGTACCAAATTGAAAGTCACTGAGCTCTTCAGTAAGGCCATTCTAACTGCCAATGTTTGTCTATGGAGACTGAATGGCTGTGTGCTCGATTTTACACACCTGTCCACAAGTGTGGCTGAAATAGCCGAATCCACTAATTTGAAGGATGTCCATATACTTTTGTCTGTTACGTACACCTCTTGGTGGAGGAATCGCAACACCCTGCTACAACGCAAATCCCCATGGCGTGAAAGAGGTATGTGTTCCTAGGTGCAGGTAAGGATGACAGAGGCAGAGAATATTACAATTTAAAAGAATTTATTCTTCCTTCACACAGTAAGCAAAGAAAGTAAAAGTTCCCTCTCCTACCTACCTATTCTTAGCATAGTACCACCTGGCACACTAACCAAAATACAGGGGGTGGTCTGCCCAGGTCTTACCTAGTGTGCATAGACATTAAACACTACGGGTATATGTATGCCCGCAGGCCTCTTGCCTAAACATTGCCAAGGTCCCTCCCACTGGGAACAAATGAAACAGAATAATTCAAACCTAGTGAACAATTTCAATAAACCAAAAACACTAGGTACCATGGTATACACATACCTCTACAGGAGCAGCTACAAAAAATAACCCACTTTCAACAAATTTACCAGACCAACAACCAACACAGGTCATACAAAGAAGCTCTCTCTCCTAACAAAGGAACACAGGCTTTTCAAGCTGCAGAAGGAGTCGGTAATTGCAGACAGCTGTATCTCCTGACGAGAGGGCTGGGTCAGAGCTCCAATCTGCAATGGGGCCGACCAATCAGCTGCTTGGAATCCAGGAAGCCATCCTGAAACATATACACATACATACAAACACACAACAACACAGAAACTGGGGAACGTAACAGTAATGTATATTTAAAGCAGGTGCTTCCACACAGGTGAGGTTTCTGAGTTAATTAAGCAATTAACATCCCATCATGCTTGGGACCATGTATAACAATGCCCAGTTTCCATTATTTTGGCTACCATGGCTAGATGAGATCTCAGTGACTTTGAAAGAGGGGTCTCAAAGGAGCATAGGGGATTTAAAGGGTACGCAAGTCTATATGCATATATATATGTGTGTGTCCCCAGAGCTCAACCCAATTGAACACTTGTGGAAGATTCTTGAGCTGCGCCTAAGACAGTGTTTTCCACCACCATCATTTATTTTTTTTATATGGGAATTCTAATGGAAGAATGAAGTCGCATCCCTCCGATAGAGATGGCAGTTACCTGTACATAGGCCCTATGCTAACACGATTGGACAGCTGAAAGTGAGGGTTCCACCACACAGATTCTACCAAACCCTATGATGTCATTCGTTCCCATTCTTACAAATGGTTGGTACTTCAATTACTGAAGAAAATACAGAAGTACACCTCTAATCTATAATGTATGTCTATTTATACAGTATTGTCATGCTTTACAGTAGTACTCTAATAACAAACATATCTGTAGTCTTATGTAGTCTGGAATGATGCTGCAGTCTGAACCAAACCTGGTAGTTCTTGACTCCTAGGGATGCTTGACCCAAATACAAAGAAATGTGACAGGTGGAGGACTGCATGGCAAATTGGGCGTAGTGGGAATAGGGTTGGGCAGCAGCACGAGATAGCGCAAGGCTATATTTATTCTTAAGAGGTTACCTCTAGCCACTTCTGTTGTCAGCTGATCATAATACAATAGGAGGGACAATGGTAATCTCAGGGTCGTTTGAATTGAATTAGGCCACAGTTATTAAGCACCTTCTGCAATGCTAGTTTATATATATACAGCCTGGAGGTGTGTTGGGTCATTGTCCGAATGAAAAACAAATGATAGTCCCAGTAAGCACAAACCAGATGTAATGGTGTATTGCTGCAGAATGCTGTGGTAGCCATGCTCATTAAGTGTGCCTTGAATTCTAAATAAATCACAGACAGTGTCACCAGCAAAGCACCCCCACACATCACAACTCCTCCTCCACGCTTCAAGGATATATTTCCACTGGTCCATAACGTCCATTCCTTGTTTTTATTGGCCCAAGCATGTGTTTTCTTATTGATTTCTTTGCATCAATTCAACCATGGCCTGATTCACACAGTCTCCTCTGAACAGTTGTGTTGAGATGTGTCTGTTACAGTACTTGAACTCTGTCAAGCATTTATTTGGGCTGCAATTTCTATGGCTGGCAAGTATAATGAACTTATCCTCTGCAGCAGAGGTAACTCTAGGTCTTCCTTTCCTGTGGCAGTCCTCATGAGAGCCAGTTTCATCATAGCGCTTGATGGTTTTTGCGACTGCACATGAAGAAATGTTCAAAGTTCTTGAAATTTTCCGCATTGACTGGCCTTCATGTCTTAAAGTAAAGATGTACTGTCGTTTCTCTTTTCGTATTTGAACTGTTATTGCCATGATATGCACTTGGTCTTTTTCCAAATAGGGATATCTTCTGTATACACCCCCTACCTTGTCACAAAACAACTGAGTGGCTCAAACGCATTAAGTAAAGAAATTCCACAAATTAACTTTTAATTAACTTTTAAGAAGGCACACCTGTTAATTGAAATGCATTCCAGGTGACTACCTCATGAAGCTGGTTGTCAGAATGCCAAGAGTGTGCAAAGCTGTCACCAAGGCAAAGGGTGGCAATTTGAAGAATTTGTTTAACACTTTTTTGGTTGCTATGTGATTCCATGTGTTATTTCATTGTGTTGATGTCTTCACTATTATTCTACAACGTAGAATATAGTCAAAAAAATTTACTCGTAGGTGTTCTAAAACTTTTGACCGGTAGTGTATATATTTCTTGTTGTTATATTTATCCCCTTATTTTAGGCACTAATACTTCCATTCATTTTTTTAACTGGTACTGGGGACATGCAGACGAGTCTTGTGAGGCTTATGGGTACCCTACAGCAAAACGGAGAACACTATTGTCTTCATAAGAGTCTCAACTTTCAGTATGGTTGTACAATAGTTTGTAGGCCAAACCGTTCGGACACTACATACAATTTTGTGAAATACCAATTTTCAGGATGTCTCATGGTCTGACAAAAACCACTTTAGCTTTGCCACCTTTCACCGCAGATGCTGAAGTGCGATATTGGCCCATAGCTACCTTGAATCCTAAACCCTAGGCTTGCCCTCCCCCAAATCCTAAACCCTATTTGAGAAACTGTACTTTAAATATTAAACTCTTGGCTTTCCCTAGCTACCTTAAATCCTTAAACCAAGGCTTGTCCTCCCCCAAATCCTAAACCCTGTGGAGAAACCCTACTCTAGGCTTACCCTAGGTACCTTAAATTTCTAAACCCTAAACTTTCCCTGGCAACCTTAAAAACTATACCCTAGGTTTGCCCTCCCCCAAATCCTAAACCCTATGGAGAAACTCTACTTCAAATATTAAACTCTAGACCTGTCCTAGCTACCTTAAATCCTAAACCCTAGGGAGTAACCCTGCCTATAATTCTAAACCCTAGGGAGAAACCCTGCCTATAATTCTAAACCCTAGGGAGAAACCCTGCCTATAATTCTAAACCCTGGGGAGAAACCCTGCCTATAATTCTAAACCCTAGGGAGAAACCCTGCCTATAATTCTAAACCCTAGGGAGAAACCCTGCCTATAATTCTAAACCCTGGGGAGAAACCCTGCATATAATGCTAAACCCTAGGGAGAAACCCTGCCTGAAATGCTAAACCCTAGGGAGAAACCCTGCCTGAAATGCTAAACCCTAGGGAGAAACCCTGCCTGAAATGCTAAACCCTAGGGAAAAACCCACACAAAACTATTAGAAGTATTCCATATTAGAAGTATTCCATAACAGACATATCCAACGCAACATTATAAATGTGAGCGTTAAGATACATTATGATTATTCAAGGTTACTTTTCAATACTGTATTCATATACATTACAGTATGGCCAGAGTCTGCAAAACTGCAGAAATCTGCAAAACATAGGGTGTCACTTTTCAGATACAGACAGTAGTTGGAGTGAATCCAATACATTTAATTGAACGTTCTAATTCATGATTATCCCACGTCGTCGTCACTGTACTGGATCCTCCACTGTCACCGGATACCCACAGTCAAGGGCCACGTATGTCAACTGGGGAGGACAGGCCAGTCTTCTCCAGGTGACGCTACTCAAGGCTATAGGAGAGGAGAAAGGAGGAGTGGATTCATATTGTTTTCTGTCAAATGTATATCTTCGTGGCCTGAGGTGGTCTAGCGGTCTAAGCCACTGCCTCCAGAATACATGTACCAGTGCAAAAGTGGGTTCAAATCTATCCCACTGCTAGTCAAGCATCCCTGTAATATATAATTATATACAAGAACAAAAACATATTTAAATGAATACCTTCAGTAATTGGAGAGTTGTCGGCCGAGGCGAACAAATCCTCTTTTGCTTCTCTCGTTGTCGTTCTCACACTCTGGTCCCCCGAAGATCTGAACCGTCTCCTTCTTCTGCGGCGGCATGTTGTCAAACTCCTCCACCATGGTCGTTGTCACTTTCACACAGTTCTTGATGACCTTCCAACCTGGTCTGTTCAGGTCGTTTCTCAATTCCGTAACAGACATTGCGTCAGCCAGTGCAAAGCCAACACTGAGGAGCAGAGAGATGGTCAACATCATCTTCATGGTGATGAGAATTGATAGAGTGAGTCTGAGTGTTTGGTTCAGCTTCAGGAACAAGATGCTGGAGGCTGCATGTATTTTGTCTCCAACAACTCACCATTTTTATAACAGAATTAACCCAAGTCACTGTGCTGGTTCAACCAGGGGACATGGCAGTGACATTAGAGATCACTATCGCTAGTTTCACTTCCAAGGAGAGGGGAGTGAAGGGACAGCATTGCCTGTTATACTGTTTATGAAACTGATCAGTCATTTTCTTTTGATAACAGCTATTACACCATATCATATTACATCATACCTTACAATGGCCTAAGGTTGCGTCCCAAATGGCACCTGACTCCCAACACAGAACACCACTACTGACCACAGGGCCCTCAGCAGAGTGCCACTACTGACCACAGGGCCCTCAGCAGAGCACCACTACTGACCACAGGGCTCTCAGCAGAGCGCCACTACTGACCACGGCCCTCAGCAGAGCACCACTACTGACCACGGCCCTCAGCAGAGCACCACTACGGTCCACAGGGCCCTCAGCAGAGCACCACTACTGACCACGGCCCTCAGCAGAGCACCACTACTGACCACGGGGCCCTCAGCCGAGCACCACTACTGACCACGGCCCTCAGCAGAGCACCACTACTGACCACGGCCCTCAGCAGAGCACCACTACTGACCACGGCCCTCAGCAGAGCACCACTACTGACCACGGCCCACATGGCCCTCAGCAGAGCACCACTACTGACCACGGCCCACAGGGCCCTCAGCAGATCGCCACTACTGACCACGGCCCACAGGGCCCTCAGCAGAGCACCACTACTGACCACGGCCCACAGGGCCCTCAGCAGAGCACCACTACTGACCACGGCCCTCAGCAGAGCACCACTACTGACCACGGCCCACAGGGCCCTCAGCAGAGCACCACTACTGACCACAGGGCCCTCAGCAGAGCACCACTACTGACCACGGCCCTCAGCAGAGCACCACTACTGACCACAGGGCCCTCAGCAGAGCACCACTACTGACCACAGGGCCCTCAGCAGAGCACCACTACGGCCCACAGGGCCTTCAGCAGAGCACCACTACTGACCACAGGGCCCTCAGCAGAGCACCACTACGGCCCACAGGGCCTTCAGCAGAGCACCACTACTGACCACAGGGCCCTCAGCAGAGCACCACTACTGACCAAAGCCCATAGGGCCCTCAGCAGAGCAACACTACTGACCAAGGCCTATAGGGCCCTCAGCAGTGCACCACGTAAGCGATAGGGCATCACCTGGAATTAGCCATACACAAATGTAAAGTATGATGATGTGTAATAGGCTCTGATGAAGAGGAAATGACTGATCACTAAGCAGTTTCATACGCTATGCCGTCTCTTCACTGTTGAAATAAGAAGATGATGATGATGATGATGACACTTCTTTAGACATGCTATGCTGTCCCCTAACCGGTTGCAACATGATGATTGATGGAGATGATGATGACATTTCTTTAAACCTACAATGCTGTCCCTTCACTGGTAATTTTGCAACATGACCAGTGGTGGAAAAAGTACCCGCTGCAACTCCACAATGAGCTCGGGAGGCGAAGGTCGAGTCATGCGTCCTCTGAAGCATGACCCGCCAAACCGCGCTTCTTAACACCCGCCCACTTAACCCGGAAGCCAGAGGCACCAATGTGTCATAGGAAACATCGTTCCACGAGGTCAGCTAGAGCGCGATGAGCCAATTAAAGCCCCTCCAGCCAAACCCTCCCCTAACCTGGACGACACTGGGCCAATTGTGAGCTGGCCTATGATACTCCCGATCCCGGCCAGTTGTGATACAGCCTGGGATCGAGCCTGGGTCTGTAGTTACACTTCTAGCACTGCCATGGAGTGCCTTGGACCGCTGCACCACTCGGGAGGCCAAAGTAAAGATACCTTAATAGAAAATGAATCAAGTAAAAATGAAAGCCATCCAGTAAAATACTACTTGAGTTAAAGTGTAAAAGTAATTGGTTTTAAATATACTTAAGTATCAAAATAAAATATAATTAGCAAAAATATACTTTATCAAAAGTTAAAGTAAAATTATAAATCATTTAAAATTCCTTAAGCAAACCAGACAGCACAAATTTACAGATAGCAAGGGGCACACAAAAACATGCAGACTTAATTTACAAATAAAGCATTTGTGTTTAGTGAGTCCGCCAGTTCAGATGCAGTAGGGATGACCAGGGATTTTCTCTTTAAGTGCATGAATTAGACCATTTTCCTGTCCTGCTAAGCATTCAAAAAGCAACAAGTACTTTTGGGTGTCAGGGAAAATATATGGAGTAAAAAATACATTATTTTCTTTAGGAATGTAGTGAAGTAAAAGTTGTCAAAAATACAAATAGTAAAGTACAGATACCCCCAAAAACTAGTTTAGTAGTACTAATATTTTTACTTAAGTACTTTACACCACTGAACATGATGATAATGATGGCGACGATGATGGTATTTTTATGAACACACAAAGCTGCTATGAACAGCACCAAATGTATTCTGCAACACAGACAGCGCTTTACCTAACCTCAATATCTGATTCTATGATATGGTGTAATACGCTGTTATCAAGAGGAAATGAGTAAACACTTTCAGAAACAGTTGGACACGCGATGCTGTCCCATCTCTGGGTTAATGTGGTGTTCTCATCATCACTGCACTGTTGGAGCTAGGAACATAAACATTTAGCTACACCCGGGATAGTACTGTATCTGCAAAATGTGTACGCGACCAAAAACCTTTGATTTGATTCATTAGAGGACCTCAGTGAAATTGCTGATATAAATAGTCATTGCATAAGTATTAAGCCCCTTGGTTCAGGCAAGCCTAAATTGGTTCAGGTGTAAAATTAGGGGTTGACAATTTTTGAATGACTGACCCTTCCTCTCTCCCCCATACATACATCTGTAAGGTCCCTCAGTCAAGTATTGAATTTCAAGCACAGATTCAACTACAAAGACCAGGGAGCTTTTTCAAAAGCCTCAAAGAAGGGCAGCAATTGGTAGATCGGTAACAATAACAAATATATTTTTAAGCCTGGTCAAGTTAATAATTATGCATGAATCCCTAAGAGTCTATTGACGCACCTGTGCGCTAAATCTAATGACAAAAATAAATTAAATCTGCATCAAAATCCGTCAGTTTAAGGTAGAGATATCTCGGGCGTAGCGTCTCAATCCACCACATCCACCTATGTTGGTGTAAATTGTTGACAAAATTTGAAGAAATCCAAGGGCTCTGAATAACTTTGCAAGACATTGTATATTAGTCTACCATATCATACACCAGCTATTGAGGTTGGGTGTATCGTTGCCATGCTGCTAAATACATTTAGTGTTGTCCACGGCATAAAAAATCATATCAAATTTAATTGACATATAATCATCCCCATCATCCCTATTATTAACATCATCCTGACCATCATCGGTTAGGGGACTGTATAGCATGTTTAAAGTAGTGTTATCATCATCATCATCAATAACATCACCACCATCATTATCACCACCATTATCACGATGTTGCAACCGGTTAGGCGACAGCATAGCATGTTTAAAGACGTGTCGTCATCATGATCTTCATCCTGATTTTGCAACAGTTAACAGTCATTTCCTTTTGATATCAACTATTACACCATAGCATACTTTCCTTTTGTGTATGGCTGCATCCTGTGTTGTGCCCTATTCCTTAGGTGGTGCACTACTTTTGATCAGAGCCCTATGGCCCCTGGTCGGTAGTGGTGCACTGTATGGGGAGTGGGATGCTCTTTGAGATGTAGCCTATGTATCCACTGACTCCCCTCTCCTTGGAACTAGCAATAGCGATCACTTATTTCACCACCAGAATTACAAGTCATTACTCAAGAGCCATGCCCCCTGGTTAAGCAAGCACTTTGACTTTTGTTAATTCTGGTATACAAATGGTGAGTTGTTGGCGACAAGACACAGTCTTACTGTAATGTATATAAATATGCATACAGTATTGAAAAGTAACCATAATGTACATTGTTAACAATAACATTTCTTATGTCTATAGCCATAAAGGTGTGGATGTGTATGACACTGTTCTTCATCTAACACCCAAATCAAATCATATTGGTCACATACACATATTTAGCATATGTTATTGCGGGTGTAGCGAAATGCTTGTACCCGGGGTCCTGTCCCATAATGCTGTTGCTTTCATTGTGTCTTTCACGACCAAAAGGGCAGAGCGCACAATGTATTTGTTCATGGTTCCTGCCTACGTTTTAGGATTTAAGGAAGGACAAGCTGATCTGCATCTGTGCCCAGGACAACATATACCCAGAGTAAATTTAGCTAAGCTATTCAAAGTGCTTGAGATAGAGGTTGTGTAGGTTTAGGTTCAGGTTTATCTACCCATATCCTGTCTTATATCTATGTCTAGTGTCTAGCTAAGAGTGGCTTAGCATAGCAATTAGCATGATATGCACAGCAACCTGCATTAGCTTTTAAAGCTAACTGGAAGGTTGCTGGATCGAATCCCCGAGCTGACAAGGAAAAATCTGTCATTCTGCCCCTGGGCAAGGCAGTTAACCCACAGTTCCTCGGGCGCCGAAGACGTGGATATCGATTATGGCAGCCCACCTCACCTCTGATTCAGAGGGGTTATTAAATGCAGAAGACACATTTCAGTTGAATACATTCTGTTGAACTGACTAGGTATCCCCCTTTCCCTAACTGGCTGCGGTCCAGCTCCAGGGCTAGCTGGTTCTTCTCCCTAGCTGTGTCGCTGAGGTAAGCGGGATGCCATGTGTGGGTTTAGCCCCTCTGAACCTCTGCCAGTAATTAATGTTATTAACAGCAGGGCTTAAGCCTGCCCTAACTGGCCTACATCTCAGCATGAGCAACAGAGCAGGGGCTCTGGGATAATACCGACCACCATGTGTGGCTAAGACGTGGAGAAATTCCACATATGAGTAGGGTGAAGTTGCCCCTAGAAGCTGAATACCCACTAATGGTTAGGATTGAGGGAGGGGAAGCTGAACTTGAGGTACCCTGGATACTGTACAGGTCACTGCCAAAAATAAAGGAAACACTTGAGTAACTGAGGGATACAAAGTACAAAGCTTGTCAAAAATCACATTCCAAAATCATGGGCATTAATATGGATTTGGTCCCCCTTTGCTGCTATAACAGCCTCCACTCTTCTGGGAAGGCTTTCCACTAGATGTTGAAACATTGCTGCGGGGACTTGCTTCCATTCAGCCACAAGAGCATTATTGAGGTTGAACACCGATTAGGTTGACAGACTATTAGGCCTGGCTTGCAGTCGGTGATCCAATTCATCCCAAAGGTGATCGACGGGGTTGAGGCCAGGGCTCTGTGCAGGCCAGTCAAGTTTTTCCACACAGACAAACCATTTCTGTATAGGTCTCGCTTTGTGAACCAGAGCATTGTCATGCTGAAACAGGAAAGGGCCTTCCCCAAACTGTTGCCACAAAGTTAGAAGCACAGAATTATCTAGAATGTCATTGTATGCTGTAGCATTACGATTTCTCTTCACCTGAACCATGAAAAGCAGCTCCAGAACATTATTCCAAACTTTACATTTGGCACTATGCAGTCGGGCATGTAGTTCTCTTGCGATCCTCCAAGACAAGATTCGGCCGTCGAACTGCCAGATGGTAAAGCGTGATTCATCACTCCAGATAATGCGTTTCCACTGCTCCAGAGTCCATTGGCACCAAGGTTGGCACCCTCCAGCCAACGCTTGGCATTGCGTATGGTGATCTTAGGCTTGTGTGAGGCTGCTCGGCCATGGAAACACATTTCATGAAGCTCCCGACAGTTCTTGTGCTGACGTTGCTTCCTGAGGCAGTTTGGAACTTGGGTAGTGAGCGTTGCAACTGAGGACTGACGATTTTTACACGGTACGTGCTTCAGCGGTCCTGTTCTGTGAGCTTGTGCGGCCTACCACTTTCCGGCTGAGCTGTTGTTGCTCCTAGATGTTTCCACTTCACAATAACAGCACTTACAGTTGAAAAGGGCAGCTCTAGCAGGGCAGAAATTTGACTGATTTGTTTGAAAGATGGCATCCTTTGACAGTACCAAATTGAAAGTCACTGAGCTCTTCAGTAAGGCCATTCTAACTGCCAATGTTTGTCTATGGAGACTGAATGGCTGTGTGCTCGATTTTACACACCTGTCCACAAGTGTGGCTGAAATAGCCGAATCCACTAATTTGAAGGATGTCCATATACTTTTGTCTGTTACGTACACCTCTTGGTGGAGGAATCGCAACACCCTGCTACAACGCAAATCCCCATGGCGTGAAAGAGGTATGTGTTCCTAGGTGCAGGTAAGGATGACAGAGGCAGAGAATATTACAATTTAAAGGAATTTATTCTTCCTTCACACAGTAAGCAAAGAAAGTAAAAGTTCCCTCTCCTACCTACCTATTCTTAGCATAGTACCACCTGGCACACTAACCAAAATACAGGGGGTGGTCTGCCCAGGTCTTACCTAGTGTGCATAGACATTAAACACTACGGGTATATGTATGCCCGCAGGCCTCTTGCCTAAACATTGCCAAGGTCCCTCCCACTGGGAACAAATGAAACAGAATAATTCAAACCTAGTGAACAATTTCAATAAACCAAAAACACTAGGTACCATGGTATACACATACCTCTACAGGAGCAGCTACAAAAAATAACCCACTTTCAACAAATTTACCAGACCAACAACCAACACAGGTCATACAAAGAAGCTCTCTCTCCTAACAAAGGAACACAGGCTTTTCAAGCTGCAGAAGGAGTCGGTAATTGCAGACAGCTGTATATCCTGACGAGAGGGCTGGGTCAGAGCTCCAATCTGCAATGGGGCCGACCAATCAGCTGCTTGGAATCCAGGAAGCCATCCTGAAACATATACACATACATACAAACACACAACAACACAGAAACTGGGGAACGTAACAGTCTATATAATGTATATTTAAAGCAGGTGCTTCCACACAGGTGAGGTTTCTGAGTTAATTAAGCAATTAACATCCCATCATGCTTGGGACCATGTATAACAATGCCCAGTTTCCATTATTTTGGCTACCATGGCTAGATGAGATCTCAGTGACTTTGAAAGAGGGGTCTCAAAGGAGCATAGGGGATTTAAAGGGTACGCGAGTCTATATGCA
>NC_092097.1:45247751-45276905 GCF_045679555.1 Salvelinus alpinus
TTGGTGACAAAACGGATGGCACTGTGATAGACTGCATCCAATTTATTGAGTAGGGTTTTGGAGGCTATTTTGTAAATGACATCACCGAAGTCGAGGATTGGTAGGATGGTCAGTTTTACAAGGGTATGTTTGGCAGCATGAGTGAAGGATGCTTTGTTGCGGAATAGGAAGCCAATTCTAGATTTAACTTTGGATTGGAGATGTTTGATGTGAGTCTGGAAGGAGAGTTTACAGTCTAACCAGACACCTAGGTATTTGTAGTTGTCCACATATTCTAAGTCAGAGCCGTCCAGAGTAGTGATGTTGGACAGGCGGGCAGGTGCAGGCAGCGATCGGTTGAAGAGCATGCATTTAGTTTTACTTGTATTTAAGAGCAATTGGAGGCCACGGAAGGAGAGTTGTATGGCATTGAAGCTCGCCTGGAGGGTTGTTAACACGGTGTCAAAAGAAGGGCCAGAAGTATATAGAATAGTGTCGTCTGCGTAGAGGTGGATCAGAGAATCACCAGCAGCAAGAGCGACATCATTGATGTATACAGAGAAGAGAGTCGGTCCAAGAATTGAACCCTGTGGCACCCCCATGGAGACTGCCAGAGGCCCGGACAACAGACCCTCCGATTTGACACACTGAACTCGATCAGAGAAGTAGTTGGTGAACCAGGCGAGGCAATCATTAGAGAAACCAAGGCTGTCGAGTCTGCCGATGAGGATGTGGTGATTGACAGAGTCAAAAGCCTTGGCCAGGTCAATGAATACGGCTGCACAGTATTGTTTCCTATCGATGGCGGTTAAGATATCGTTTATGACCTTGAGCGTGGCTGAGGTGCACCCATGACCAGCTCTGAAACCAGATTGCATAGCGGAGAAGGTATGGTGGGATTCGAAATGGTCGGTAATCTGTTTGTTGACTTGGCTTTCGAAGACCTTAGAAAGGCAGGGTAGGATAGATATAGGTCTGTAGCTGTTAGGGTCAAGAGTGTCCCCCCCTTTGAAGAGGGGGATAACCGCAGCTGCTTTCCAATCTTTGGGAATCTCAGACGACACGAAAGAGAGGTTGAAAAGGCTAGTAATAGGGGTGGCAACAATTTCAGCAGATAGTTTTAGAAAGAAAGGGTCCAGATTATCTAGCCCGGCTGATTTGTAAGGGTCCAGATTTTGCAGCTCTTTTAGAACATCAGCTGACTGTATTTGGGAGAAAGAGAAATGGGGAAGGCTTGGGCGAGTAGCAGAGGGGAGGGCAGTGCTGTTGTCCGGGGTAGGGGTAGCCAGGTGGAAAGCATGGCCAGCCGTAGAAAAATGCTTATTGAAATTCTCAATTATAGTGGATTTGTCGGTGGTGACAGTGTTTCCTATCTTCAGAGCAGTTGGAAGCTGGGAGGAGGTGTTCTTATTCTCCATGGACTTTACAGTGTCCCAGAACTTTTTTGAATTTGTGTTGCAGGAAGCAAATTTCTGCTTGAAAAAGCTAGCCTTGGCTTTTCTAACTGCCTGTGTATACTGGTTTCTAGCTTCCCTGAAAAGTTGCATATCACGGGGGCTGTTCGATGCTAATGCAGAACGCCATAGGATGTTTTTCTGTTGGTTAAGGGCAGTCAGGTCAGGAGAGAACCAAGGGCTATATCTGTTCCTGGTTCTAAATTTCTTGAATGGGGCATGCTTATTCAAGATGGTGAGGAAGGCATTTTTAAAAAATGTCCAGGCATCCTCTACTGACGGGATGAGATCAATATCCTTCCAGGATACCTCGGCCAGGTCGATTAGAAAGGCCTGCTCGCTGAAGTGTTTCAGGGAGCGTTTGACAGTGATGAGTGGAGGTCGTTTGACCGCTGACCCATTACGGATGCAGGCAATGAGGCAGTGATCGCTGAGATCTTGGTTGAAAACAGCAGAGGTGTATTTGGAGGGCAAGTTTGTTAGGATGATATCTATGAGGGTACCCGTGTTTACGGAATTGGGGTGGTACCTGGTAGGTTCATTGATAATTTGTGTGAGATTGAGGGCATCAAGCTTAGATTGTAGGGTGGCTGGGGTGTTAAGCATGTTAAAATTTAGGTCGCCTAGCAGCACGAGCTCTGAAGATAGATGGGGGGCAATCAGTTCACATATAGTGTCCAGAGCACAGCTGGGGGCAGAGGGTGGTCTATAGCAGGCGGCAACGGTGAGATTGCATTTAAACGTCATGAAAACCAGAAGAGCACAACATATTAGTCTTCCCGCCAAGGGTATATGTACAGCCGAGCAGTTGAAAATCTAAATCAGTGCCGTGCACTGTATGTTACAATAAGCTACAGTAGTTTTCAGTTCACTATGCCGGAGTCATGAGCAGGGAAGGGAGTTGGAGCTGTGAGCAAACATTATCTAGAGTAAATATCTTTGTGGGACTCAGACATGACCTCAGTTGTTTAGTTTTATATCTCTACATCTTAACAGTGTTTATGAGATTTGAACCATCTCATAAAAACACAAACAGCCCATAGATGGATGTTGTTAGTCAGAGGATGGGCTGGGCAGGTTAAATGTACTTAAATAAAAACACCATCACGACATCAGAGAAAGTGACTCAGCCGAGCCAAACCTAATTACTGTTATTCCCCAAATCAAATAAGAGACATAACCTCATCACCGGATAGACCTTGACTAAATCGCTAATTATCATAAGCGACCAATTGCACTACATTTAGTGAAAGTTCAAAATGTGCGTGCCTGGATTGATTTCTCACTGAGGGGATATGATTAGTACATTATATGTCAACTGATTCATTTTACGGTTGGGAGGGCAATTGACTTGAGTAACTTGTTGCCACGGATTTCCTGTTATTGTGAAGGTAGTTTTCAAGGTCCTGTTTTGAGCGAGAGCTCTACACACACCTTTGTCTATAGCATTGATTATTGTTGTTTTTAGTACTTTTTTTCACCAACTGTCACGTTCTCACCTTAGTTTATTTTTTATGTCTTTGTGTTAGGTTGGTCAGGGCGTGAGTTGGGGTGGGCAGTCTATGTTCTTTTTTCTAGGTTTTCTAGGTTGTTTTCTATGTGTTTGGCCTGGTGTGGTTCCCAATCAGAGGCAGCTGTTTATCGTTGTCTCTGATTGGGAGCCATATTTAGGTAGCCTGTTTTTCATTGTGTGGGGTGGGTGATTGTTTCCTGTTTTCTGTTTCAGTGTTTGCACCATTCGGGACTGTTTCGGTTTTCATTTTGATGCTCTTGTTCTTTTTGTATTTTGTATTCATTTTAATTAAAAGATATTACGGATACGTACCACGCTGCATTTTGGTCCTCCTCTCCTTCCACCAACGAAAGCCGTTACACCAACTGAGTGTAAAATTAAACAGATGTTACATTTTTTTTTACAGCTATTGGTCCATAGGATTTTGACCCACCAAGCAGTATGTAATAAAGTATGCCAATGTATTTGACCTAGCAATAGGCAAAAACAAATATATATATATATTAATTCCAAATAGGCTATCCAACTTCCTGTCTTTATGTCTATCATCCTTAACTCTGACAGTGGCGTCAGTGGTTTCCCTATTTTGGACCAAATGCTCCATGCCAGTCATGGCACGACACCTGTTTCTTAGTGTCACGGAAACGAATGTAAAGCACATTTGTCAATGTCATCCTTATGTGGCTGGACTTCTGGGATCTGTCGAGTCCCCCGGAAACCAAAGGTCGTGACCTGTTGGCTTTATGTGCTGGGGTCAACTCACCGGACTGTCTGCCGCTCAGCTGTTTGACGCATATCAAGACGTGAGAATCTCCCAGCAAAACTTTGGAAAGAGTAGTTACAACACAATACTTTGGCCTCTTACCACTCTCTACAGAGGAAACAAAACAGCCCTCCATTAAGTAAAAAATACATTATTTAGAAGAGGTCAAAATCAATTAGGTTTCAGCCATTTTGACACCTAGTCAATTTGAGAGAATGCCAAGAGTGTGTAAAGCTGTCATCAAGGCAAAGGGTGGCTACTTTTAAGAATCTAAAATCTAAAATATATTTTGATTTGTATAACACTTCTTTGTTTACTACATGATTCCGTATGTTATTTAATAGTTTTGATGTTTTAACTATTATTCTAGAATGTAGAAAATAGTAAAAATAAAGAAAACCCTTGAATGAGTTGGTGTGTCCAAACTTTTGACTGCTACTGTATATATTTTTTTTACTTTAGTTTATTTTGTAAATATTTTCTTAACTCTATTTCTTGAACTGCGTTGTTGGTTAAGGGCTTGTAAGTAAGCATTTCACAGGAAGGCCTACATAACACTGTCATAACGCTGTCATAACACTGGCATAGATATACTAGCCATGACAGAGGATTTCTACTTTTGGTAACTGACTTGGCCAAAACATCCCTTCAAAATGTCAAAACATATATGTCTCTTTCAGATACATTAAGTAGGCTACAATCAGCCATCTTTCTCTCCTAATATGGATACCATACTCTCCATTTGTCCCAAACTCATTTCCTTCTTAGTGGCTTTGGAGGGTTTGAGGTTTCCCTGGACGGAAAGCCTTTAAGCTTGGCACAAACACAGGCAGACAGGTGTGTCAGCAGAACCTCCTAGGACACACACACACTCTGGCACACACAGGCCCTCATGCAGTTGAACCTACCAGCTCTCACAGTCTGATGTCAGACTTAGACATTTATCCATGTTTCTCAAATGTCAGATTTCAAATTTGTTCCAAACGTCCAATTTTGAAGTTTTTGAGGTAATTTTTAAGGTTATGGTTTAGTGTAGGCATTAACTCTGAAGTCTTAAGGTTAGGCATTAACTATGAATGGTTAAGGTAAGTGTTAAGAATTTTTTGTTATAGGCTTAAAACAAAAAATTCAAAAACAACTTTCTACCGCTGGATTTGTACATGCAACCTTTGGAAACAAAGGCAGATGTGGTCACTGTTGCTCCTAGTGGCTGGATTCCACATCATCACCCAACGTCCTCAGACATGGATGGACGTCAAATACTGACTTGTATCACGGGTGACCTGCCTGGTTTAACAGACAACAGTAGATAGTGTTGTCGTTTTGTAGACTAAAGGTAAACACACACACAAACACACACAGACACACTCGCACACATGCACACACACGCACACATGCTGTTTAAGCGGAGACAACAGTAGAAAGTGTCTTCGTTTTGTAGACTAATGGTAAACACACATGAATGCATGCACACACAAACACACACACACATGCACACAGACAAATGCAGGCCTGGATATGGTCTTTAGAAGCCTACTGCTGCAGTAGATAATGGCTTCAAGTAATGGCAGCTATGTCATTCTATGTCTTTCAGAAATACATTGTTGCCACTTAGTGTCCAGTAGATGGTAGTTAAGAGTAAATGTGTCAAATACAGTAGGCCAAACCAACAATATACGTGACATTTTGCGGTATTTCATTGATCAACCTGTGTCATTTCTTGCAGTTATTTTCATGTAACTAAAAGGTAGGCACATACCGCTCTAGACTGCTTCTATCTGCAGATGTCTTGAGCTTGTTTTAGAACACAATAGACCCTGGAGTGTGTTTGTGTGCATCAAGTGTGTAAACAGTCCTGCAGGCTCTTTGCTACCAGGATCCCTTTGTGGTCTCCACAGCTGCAGACGGGTCGGCTCCACACACACACACACACACACACACACACACACACACACACACACACACACACACACACACACACACACACACACACACACACACACACACACACACACACACACACACACACACACACACAAATGAGGGACTGTGGCTCCCTCACTCAGACCAAACCCATGTCCGGCAACCTGTGTGACCATCTGAAAGCTTCAATTGTGTTCAGTTCAATTCCAATTCTATACAGTCATTCTCAATGGAGATATTCTCACCCTTACTTCAATTCAAGTTGAACAGCCCTATTGAACAGTAATATGGGACACTTTGTAAAAGGCTTACAATAGTAGGCCCTAACTCTGTAAACACAAAAAATAAGCCTTGTAGGCTGCAGCACAACTATGATGAGGATTATTAATGGACATGTATAGTTAATTACCTGTATACTAATGGCTAATTACTCCTACTAACTCAAAATGATCCAAAATTATACATTGATAAAAAATATTGCTTTGAAATTACACTTCTTGTAGTCATTATTACCGTGTTTTCTTTATCATCCGAGAGATTTGTAACTGTTTTACATTTTCATTAATTACACAAATATTCACTGTTATTAATTGAAGCATATTGCTGTATTGGTCTTTATAAAGAGACAAACATAGTAATAAGAAAAGGCAATTTAGCAGGCCAATTTTTTTCTATCCATCCATTTGAGTAAATGTGACCCCAGCAGAAATCAAACCCGTACGTTGCTGGTGCCATGCGCTTACCAAGTGAGCCACACAGAATCTGGTAAATCTACAAAGGAACACAGATATAATGCACTGGGTGTCAAAACCTACCTCTTGTCTTTGGCACTCATACTTCAAATTGGTGATCCATTGTACTAGGGAGGAGTCAACATGGTGCTGTGAGTACATAGAACCTCCCTGTGAAGAACAGACAAAGTCTTGAGGAAAAACTCTCTTTACACCTCAGCATTGCAAAATAGAGATCACAGAAAGTTTAATGCAAGTCTTTTTTCCAAGGTATATGCAGCTGCAGTTCCAATTCGGCCGTACAACCTGTCAGTAAACCATTATTCCGTAGCTTCTCAACTGTTTTTGCAGTCAGAGGGGAAGATAATGTAAGAGGTAGGCTTCTAAAGGTTCTAGTCTCTTAGGATAGGGTTTGGAATAATGCAGACAGGCGACCTGAATAAAGGTTACTTCTTCTTTACAATACTTTTGTGACCCGATTCAGGAAACTAGGCGTATGTCACAAGTCACGACTTCACAGGAGAGCTGTTTGAACTAAAAAAATATTGTTTTATTAAAATGCGTTTTTTTGGCAGAAGTGCCTTCTCGAACATGTGAACTTTAATGTGCCTTAATATCAAACTTGTATGCCATCTGGAAATATGAATAACATTGTTAAATTACAAGCCTAGTTGGTTTAGCCACAGAAAAAGTAAGCAACCTTCCCGCTAGCCATGAGTGAGCTGGACATGCCGGGAGATGAGTTTGGATTGGTCTACCATATAGAATGCGTCTGTCAGTATGACATTATGTTAATACGGCACTATGGTAGTATAGGGGTATGGCAGTATGGTATCATGGCAGTATGGTAGTATGATAGTATGGTAATATGGTCGTATGACAGTAAGGCAGTATGTTAGTATGACAGTATGGTAGCATGGCAGTATGGTAGTATGCTAGTATGACAGTACGGCAGTATGTTAGTATGACAGTATGGTAGTAAGGCAGTATGGTAGTATGGCAGTATGGTAGTATGTTAGTATGACAGTAAGGCAGTATGTTGGTATGGCAGTATGGGTGTATGGCATTATGGGAATATGGTAGTATGGCAGTATGGTAGTATGGGAGTATGTTAGTATGGCAGTATGGTAGTATGCTAGTATGACAGTAAGGCAGTATGTTAGTATGACAGTAAGGCAGTATGTTAGTATGACAGTAAGGCAGTATGTTAGTATGGCAGTATGGTAGTATGGCAGTATGTTTGTTTGGCATGATGGTATATTGGCAGTGTGGTAGTAACGGTGTGTCATGTGTACAGTACTGCATTATGTGTTGTGCCTGAGTTTACCCATGTTAGGCTTGTGTGAGTGTGTGTGTGAGTGTGTGTGTGTGTGTGTGTGTGTGTGTGTGTGTGTGTGTGTGTGTGTGTGTGTGTGTGTGTGTGTGTGTGTGTGTGTGTGTGTGTGTGCATATGCACGTGTGTATTCAGTGTGCATCTGCCAGTTGGTGTGTGTTCAGTGTTTAGTTTGGGTGGACCAGGGTGACTGGGCTCTCTCTCTTCCGGACACAAACATTTGTGTTATTGATGTTGTTTTGAGACCCCTGCCATGGTGGCCAGTAAATCTTGTCCATGTTTGTTGCGTCTGGACTGGACTGTTGCCTCACCCACTGAGGCTCTGGCTCTGGGTTCAGCCAAAACATCTGCTGCCTGCATCCATAGACCACAAACCACAGAGAAAGGGGGGTTGAGAGGTTGTAGAGCGAGAGAGAAAGTGTGTGTGTGTGTGTGTGTGTGTGTGTGTGTGTGTGTGTGTGTGTGTGTGTGTGTGTGTGTGTGTGTGTGTGTGTGTGTGTGTGTGTGTGTGTGTGTGTGTGTGTGTGTGTGTGTGTGTGTGTGTGTGTGTGTGTGTGTGTGTGTGTGTGTGTGTATTTGTGTGAGATAGAAAGACCGAAACAGACAGACCCAAAGAGAGTGAGAGACAGGGTAGGTGGGGAATCATAAAGTGAGTGAGTGAAAGTAATATGGTCTGCAAGCTTTGGTTTGGCTGGCGCCTAGCCGAGTCGAACGAGTGTACTTGCTTAAAAGACCATCACTTGAAAAAATAGGTAATAGTAGTTTGTTCGTATAGAGACTTAAATCAAGAAATCGGTCATACATTTTAACGTTTTTGCCGAGGAGATCTTAGTCACGCAATTTTACATCTAAGATGTTTGGTGATATATTTCTCAAGTAAAACAATGTACAGGAAAATGAGTCGTCTCTCATTGAATGACAACAAGCGCTTCATTGAAGAATCCCAACTGTTGACCAATAACTGACGAAGGGGCGTGACTTCGCAGCGGTCTAAGGCACTGCATCTCAGAGCTAGGGGCGTCACTACAGACCCTGGTTCAATCCCGAGCTGTATCACACCCGGCCGTGAACGGGAGTCCCATAAGGTGGCGCACAATTGGCCCAGCATCGTATGGTGAGGGGAGGGTTTGGCCGGGGTAGGCCGTCAAATAAAGGTTAAAAAGGTACTGACTTGTTAAATAAAGGTTATAGAAAAAAATTCTAAAACATGTGTTGTGTACACGAACAGCTGAAAAAAACCTAAACGAACAAAAACATTTTTACAAGATCCATAGAGAGTGAGAGAAAACTATTGAGAGAAGAACTGAGATGGAAATTGTTGAACAAGGAGAGAGGAGAGAGAGAAAAACAGGGAACCAGAGAGAGCAAGTACCATAGAGGAGAGAGAGAGAGAGAGAGAGAGAGAGAGAGAGAGAGAGAGAGAGAGAGAGAGAGAGAGAGAGAGAGAGAGAGAGAGAGAGAGAGAGAGAGAGAGAGAGAGAGAGAGAGAGAGAGAGAGAGAGAGAGAGAGAGAGAGAGAGAGAGAGAGAGAGAGAGAGAGAGAGAGAGAGAGAGAGAGAGAGAGAGAGAGAGAGAGAGAGAGAGATCAGTGACTCGCTCGATAAGGAAGTGGTCAGATGACGCGGATGCTACGCTACACGACTGTTTTTCTAGCACAGACTGAAATATGTTCCGAGATTCATCAATAAGAGCATTGACGATGTAGTCCCCACAGTGACTGTACGTCCATACCCCAACCAGAAGCCATGGATTACAGGCAACATCTGCACCGAGCTAAACTCTAGAGCAGACTCTTTCAAGGAGCAGGACACTAATCCGGACACTTATAAGAAATCCTGCTATGCCCTCAGAGGAACCATCAAATAGGCAAAGCGTCAATACAGGACTAAGATTGAATCCTACTACACCGGCTCTGACGCTCGTCGGATGTGGCAGGGCCTGAAATGTTTTTAGGGACTACAAAGGGAAACCCAGACGCAAGCTGCCCAGTGACGCGAGCCTACCAGATGAGCTAAATGCCTTTTATGCTCGCTTCGAGGCAAGCAACACTGAAGCATGTGTGATCATGCTCTCCAGAGCCGATGTGAGCAAGACCGTTAAACAGGTCAACATTCACAAAGCCGCGGGGCCAGATGGATTACCAGGACGTGTACTCAAAGCATACGTGGACCAACTGGCAAGTGTCTTCACTGACATTTTCAACCTCTCCCTGACTGAGTCTGTATACCTACATGTTTCAAACAGACCACAATAGTCCCTGTTCCCAATAAAGTGAAGGTAACCTGTCTAAATGATTACCACCAGTAGCACTCACGTCGGTAGCAATGAAGTGCTTTGAAAGGCTGGTCCTGGCTCACATAAACACCATTATGCCGGAAATCCTAGACCCACTCCAATTCGCATACCGCCCCAACAGATCCACAGATGACGCAATCTCAATCGCACTCCACACTGCCGTTTCCCACCTGGACAAAAGGAACAAAAAGGCGCGCCATCCCCAGGTGGTAAGGGTAGGCAATAACACATCTGCCACGCTGATCCTCATCACTGGGGCCCCTCACGGGTGTATGCTTAGTCCCCTCCTGTACTCCCTGTTCCCCCACGACTGCGTGGCCAAGCACGACTCCAACACCATCATAAAGTTTGCTGACGACACAACAGTGTCTGATCAACAGTATGCCTTATCACTGACAACGATGAGACAGCCTATAGGGAATTGGTCAGAGACCTGGCAGTGTGGTGCCAGGACCCCAACCTCTCCCTCTGTCACGCCCTGGCCTTAGTATTCTTTGTTTTCTTTATTATTTTAGTTAGGTCAGGGTGTGACATGGGTATTTATGTGGGTTTTGTAGTGTCCAGGGTGATTGTAAGGTTTAGGGGGTTTATTTAGAGTAGTTGGCTTTATGTTTAGTATAGTTGTCTAGCTGTGTCTATGTTGTGTGTAGTTGTCTAGGAAAGTCTATGGTTGCCTGAATGGGTTCCCAATTAGAGACAGCTGGTTTCTGTTGTCTCTGATTGGGAGCCATATTTAAGGTAGCCATAGGCTTTAGTTTGTTGTGGGGAATTGTCTATGTAGAACGTTTGTAGCCTGTATGTATGTGCACAACGTTTGTAGCTTCACGGTCGTTTTGTTGTTTTGTTAGTTTGTATAGTGTTTTGTGTCGTGTTCATCTTCGTGGTGTTATTAAAAGAAGATGGCTTATTTTCCAAATGCTGCGTTTTGGTCCGTCTCTCAACCACACGATCGTGACAGAATTCCCCACCACAACAGGATCAAGCAGCATGATCGGAACCAACAACAGCGGCAAAGTAAACAGGACTCATGGACATGGGAGGAGATCCTGGACGGCAAAGGACCCTGGACTCAGCCAGGGGAATATCGCCGTCCCAAAGCGGAGCTGGAGGCAGCGAAAGCGGAGAGGCGGTTTTATGAGGCAAAGGCAAGGCAGAGTGGCTGGAAGCCCGTGAGTAACACCCAAAAATTTCTTGGGGGGGGGCTAAAGGGGAGTGTGGCGAAGCCGGGTTGGATACCTGAGCCAACTCCCCGGGCTTGCCGTGGAGTGAGAGAGCGTCGTACTGGTCAGACACCGTGTTATGCGGTAAAGCGCACGGTGTCCCCAGTACGCGTGCTTAGCCCAGTGCGGGCTATTCCACCTTGCCGCACTGGGAGGGCTAGGTTGGGCATCGAGCCGAGTGCCATGAAGCCGGCCCAACGTATCTGGTCTCCAGTACGTCTCCTCGGGCCGGCGTACATGGCACCAGCCTTACAGGTGGTGTCCCCGGTTCGCCTGCATAGCCCAGTGCGGGCTATTCCACCTCGCCGCACTGGCAGGGCTACGGGGACCATTCAACCTGGTAAGGTTGGGGAGGCTCGGTGCTCAAGAGCACGTGTCCTCCTTCACGGTCCGGTATATCCGGCGCCACCTTCCCACCCCAGCTCAGTACCACCAGTGCCTACACCACGCACCAGGCTTCCAGTGCATCTCCAGAGCCCTGTTCCTCCTCCACGCACTCTCCCTATGGTGCGTGTCTCCAGCCCAGTGCCTCCAGTTCCGGCACCACGCACCAAGCCTCCTGTGCGTCTCCAGAGCCCTGTACGCACTGTTCCTTCTCCCCGCACTCGCCCTGAGGTGCGTGCCCTCAGCCCGGTACCTCCAGTTCCGGTACCACGCACCAGGCCTAGAGTGCGCCACGAGAGTCCAGTGTGCCCTGTTGTTGTTCCCCGCACTAGCCTGAAGGTGCGTGTCCTTAGCCCGGTACCTCCAGTTCCGGTACCACGCACCAGGCCTACAGTGCGTCTCAGCCGGCCAGAGTCTGCCGTCTGCCCAGCGGCGCCTGAACTGCCCGTCTGCCCAGCGGCGCCTGAACTGCCCGTCTGCCCAGCGGCGCCTGAACTGCCCGTCTGCCCAGCGGCGTCTGAACTGCCCGTCTGCCCTACGCCGTCTGAACTGTCCGTCTGCCATGAGCCTGCAAAGCCGCCCGTCTGCCATGAGCCTGCAAAGCCGCCCGTCTGCCATGAGCCTACAGAGCCGTCCGCCAGACAGGAGCCGCTAGAGCCGTCCGCCAGACAGGAGCCGCTAGAGCCTTCCGCCAGACCGGATCAGCCAGAGCCTTCCGCCAGACCGGATCAGCCAGAGCCTTCCGCCAGACCGGATCAGCCAGAGCCTTCCGCCAGACCGGATCAGCCAGAGCCTTCCGCCAGACCGGATCAGCCAGAGCCTTCCGCCAGACCGGATCAGCCAGAGCCTTCCGCCAGACCGGATCAGCCAGAGCCTTCCGCCAGACCGGATCAGCCAGAGCCTTCCGCCAGACCGGATCAGCCAGAGCCGTCAGCCAGCCATGACCAGCCAGAGCCGTCAGCCAGCCATGACCAGCCAGAGCCGTCAGCCGGCCATGACCAGCCAGAGCCGTCAGCCGGCCATGACCAGCCAGAGCCGTCAGCCAGCCATGACCAGCCAGAGCCGTCAGCCAGCCATGACCAGCCAGAGCCGTCAGCCAGCCATGACCAGCCAGAGCCGTCAGCCAGCCAGGATCCGCCAGCCAGTCCGGAGCTGCCGTCCCTCAGCCCGGAGCTGCCGTCCCTCAGCCCGGAGCTGCCGTCCCTCAGCCCGAAGCTGCCGTCCCTCATCCCGGAGCTGCCGTCCCTCATCCCGGTGTTGCCCCTTATCCCGGTGCTGCCCCTTATCCCGGTGCTGCCCCTTGTGTCGATGTTACCCAAAAGATTAAGTGGGGGTAATATGAGGGTGGTCATTTGTAGGGGGAGATATAAGCTGGGATTGACTATGGTGGGGTGGGGACCTCGCCCTGAGCCTGAGCCACCACCGTGGTCAGATGCCCACCCAGGCCCTCCCCTAGACTTTGTGCTGGTGCGCCCGGAGTTCGCACCTTAAGGGGGGGGCTATGTCACGCCCTGGCCTTAGTATTCTTTGTTTTCTTTATTATTTTAGTTAGGTCAGGGTGTGACATGGGTATTTATGTGGGTTTTGTAGTGTCCAGGGTGATTGTAAGGTTTAGGGGGTTTATTTAGAGTAGTTGGCTTTATGTTTAGTATAGTTGTCTAGCTGTGTCTATGTTGTGTGTAGTTGTCTAGGAAAGTCTATGGTTGCCTGAATGGGTTCCCAATTAGAGACAGCTGGTTTCTGTTGTCTCTGATTGGGAGCCATATTTAAGGTAGCCATAGGCTTTAGTTTGTTGTGGGGAATTGTCTATGTAGAACGTTTGTAGCCTGTATGTATGTGCACAACGTTTGTAGCTTCACGGTCGTTTTGTTGTTTTGTTAGTTTGTATAGTGTTTTGTGTCGTGTTCATCTTCGTGGTGTTATTAAAAGAAGATGGCTTATTTTCCAAATGCTGCGTTTTGGTCCGTCTCTCAACCACACGATCGTGACACCCTCAATGTGAGCAAGACAAAGGACCTGATCGTGGAATATAGGAAAAGCAGGGCCGAAAAGGCCCCCATTAACATTGACAGGGCTGAAGTAGAGCGGGTCGCGAGTTTCAAGTTCCTTGGTGTCCACATCACCAACGAACTATCGTTGTCCAAACACACCAAGACAGTTGTGAAAAGG
Organism: Salvelinus alpinus; assembly: GCF_045679555.1. Classification (NCBI taxonomy): domain Eukaryota; kingdom Metazoa; phylum Chordata; class Actinopteri; order Salmoniformes; family Salmonidae; genus Salvelinus; species Salvelinus alpinus. Next base: position 45,261,516 of record NC_092097.1, read on the forward strand.
GCATGACAACACCTTGTCCCCCTCAGGAGACTGAAAAGATTTAGCATGGGTCCCCCGATCCTCAAAATGTTCTACAGCTGCACCATCGGGACCAGTACATCACTGGGACCAAGCTTCCTGACATCCAGTATCTATATACTAGGCGGTGGCAGAGGAAGGCCCAACAAATTGTCAAAGACTCCAGTCATCCAAGTCATAGACAGTTCTCTCTACTACCGTACGGCAAGGGGTACCTGATTGCCAAGTCTAGGACCAAAAGGCTCCTTAACAACTTCTACCCCCAAGCCATAAGAATGCTCAACAAATAATAAAATGGCTACCAGACTATTTACATTGATCACCCCCCCCCCCCCCCCCCCCCCTCTGTTTTTACACTGCTACTAATCGCTGTTTATTATCTATGCAAAGTCACTCTACAAATGATCTCTACTAACCAATTTTTTTTACTTTAGTTAATTTAGTAAATATCCTTTTTTTGAACTGCATTTTTTGTTAAGGGCTTGTAAGTAAGCATTTTACGGTAAGGTCCACACCTGTTGTATTCGGCGCATGTGACAATGTTTAAATTTTTTAAATTTGATTTGAGACAGAGAGACAGAGAGAGAGAGAGAGAGATACAGAGCGAGAGAGAGAGACTTGAGAACGTCTCTCTGTCAGAGATTAGCTGCTTCTCTCAGTCCACCAGGAGATTAGCAACTTCTTCCCATGCTGCGTTCCTTTGCTCCTTCCTTCCCCCTCTCTCCTACTGCCCTCCTACCCCTCCCTCCCTCCCTCCTTTGAACAACAGCTGGCCTGGCCTTGCACAAAGTCCACAACATACTACACTGGGGGAGGGAAGGGGAGGGAGATAGGAGGGAGATAGGAGGGAGAGGGGGGAACAGGATTATGGTCATTGTATTTAATTACCATGTGTTCTGCGCTAAACTATGTAGAATATTGGCCTGTTGGAAACTACAACCCCTTACTACATCGCACAGTTTGGGCTTGATCTGATTTATCTCTGGAGAAACCCACAGTGAGGTGCTGTGGGTGAAGAGTCGTGCTGCAGAGTTTTGAACCATTTACAGTTGATGAAGGGAGCTTAAAACCTTTTACGGCTAGGAGTTCCGCTAGCGGAACGTTTCGACAACATCCTGTGAAATGGCAGAGCGCGAAATAAAAAATAAAAAAATAGAAATATTTAATATTTAATATTTATTCATACATTCACAAGTACAACACACCAAATTAAAGCTTAACTTCTTGTTAATCTAGCCACCGTGTCAGATTTCAAAAAGGATTTACAGCGAAAGCAAACCATGCTATTATCTGAGGACAGCACCCCATCAAACAAACACAGACAATCATATTTCATCCCGCCAGGCACGACACAAAACTCAGAAATAACGATATAATTCATGCCTTACCTTTGAAGATCTTGTTCTGTTGGCACTCCAATATGTCCCATAAAGATCATAAATGGTCCTTTTGTTTGATTAATTCCGTTGTTATATCTCCAAAATGTCCATTTATTTGGTGCGTTTGATAAAAAAAAAACACTGGTTCCAACTTGCGCAACATGACTACAAAATATCTAATAAATTACCTGTAATCTTGATCAAAACATTTCAAACAACTTTCCTAATACAACTTTAGGTATTTTTTTACGTAAATATTCGATACAATTTAAGACGGGATAAACTGTGTTCAATACCGGACAAAAACAAAGTGGAGCGAGCTTTCAGGTCGTTCGCCCCAACCACAACAGTACACTAGACTCGACCCTCGTTCTGAACAGCACTACTTCTTCATTTCTCAAAGGAAAAACATCAACCAATTTCTAAAGACTGTTGACATCCAGTGGAAGCAATAGGAACTGCAAGCAAGTGCCTTAGAAATCTAGATCCACATAGAAAACCCATTGAAAACACTGTCACCTCAAAAAAATAATCTAATAAAAACCAAATAAGTTCTGTTAGGTTCTGTTATACTCACAGACATAATGTTAACAGTTTTAGAAACTTTAGAGTGTTTTCTATCCAAATATACAAATTATATGCATATCCTAGCTTCTGGGCCTGAGTAGCAGGCAGTTTACTTTGGGCACGCTTTTCATCCGGACGTGAAAATACCGCCCCCTACCCGAAGAGGTTAAAGTTGATGCCATAGAGTGAGTTGCGTGATGAGATGAATGCATGTATGAGGTTTTCAGCAGCAGGATGAGAGATGGAGGACCTGACTTTGACAATGTTGCAGCGGTGGAAGAATGGAGGTGTCCAGTCCTGGCTTTTTTAAGATGGGGGGTGATTGCAGCTGTTTTGTAGTTCCCTGAGGTAGGGAGAGGTTGACGATGTGTGTGATATATGGACAGAAAGCAGGCAGGCAGGCGTTGATGAGAACAGTGGGGAGAGGACCCAGGGAGCAAGTTGTAGTTTTGGATGACATGCTGAATTTTGAGATATAGCTAGAGTCAATTTGGATCGAATTCAGAAACCTGGGAGGTAGACAGGGGGAGGGTACGCTGAAGGAGATTGATCATTCAGTGATGAGTTTATTATGGTGATCATGTCCAAACTTAAAAAACTGAAGGAAGGAGTTGCAATAGTTCCGTGGAGGGAGTAGAGTTATCCAGACAGAAATACAGAAAGACAGACAAAGTGCGAGTGATGGCGAGCGGGAGAGAGAGAGCAGTGACAAATGTCTGATCTGCAGATGTCTTGCATTCTTGTAGTGACTCAGTGGAATTTTTACAAGGCTGCTATTGTCTATGATTTCCCCAGTAAACTAACACTCAGATTACTCATGCATCTAAGATTCAATGTAATGAGATGATATGGCCATAAATGAATAAATATTATGTTCTTATATCAGTCAGTTACCTCCGTTTATGGATATTCTGTATCCACCAATTTAATTATTGTGACGGTATCATTCACTTTGAGTGTGTGTATGTGCAGGTGTGTGTGTGCGTGAGATTAGACAATAAAGATATTTTTCTATTCCATTTTACTCCTCCAATTCCTTAGCCATCTTCTGTCTCATAGTGATTGACCAATAAAAGAAACAGTCTTTGTGCATCTTCAGATTGTCTGGCCAGTCTGAGAGAAATGGTAACATTATTTGTTTGGTTTGAAAAGGCTGAGGAGAAGCGCTGAGGCTGCTGCCCATACAACCCTTCACACCTGTTGCCCTCTAAATGAACTGAAAACATGTCCGTCACTGACTAAGGTCTGTGTTTGAGCCCTGACTTTCCCAGAAGAGACGTTGTGAAATGTTTTCACATGCTGCTTTCCTAAACACCATGGTGTCCCCAGCTTTGCTTATTCAACAACAGTGAAGCTAGCGTCCTCTAAGGTTAAAAGCTGGCATCCTTTTAGCTAACTTATTGGGTGTTCCGTTCTTGAAGTTTTCTTCAGTTCAGTGACTGCAGTCACTGCCCAAAAGTCATTGTATACGGCTGGTTAATGCTGGTTAAAAAGCTGTCTGTCAAAATGAGCAGTAGCTAAGCAACCTGCTTAGGCGATGGGATGTGTAGCATTTGTGCATGGAGCGATACAGGACTCAGAATTTAGCTGTTTTCCTGTGCCTCCACTACACTTCTATTGGAGCAACGACCAAGGATTTGCTTGTGCGTTTACAGTATACACACATGCTTTCTCTGTTTCTCTGTTCTTTTTAACTCTTTCTTGTTTGTATTTGGTGTTTTTTCACTTGTGATACAATATTGTTCCCTTCACATTGTATGTTGTTGTTCCCTTCATACTAGTATGTTGTTGTTCCCTTCATAATAGTATGTTGTTGTTCCCTTCATAATAGTATGTTGTTGTTCCCTTCATAATAGTATGTTGTTGTTCCCTTCATAATAGTATGTTGTTGTTCCCTTCATAATAGTATGTTGTTGTTCCCTTCATAATAGTATGTTGTTGTTCCCTTCATAATAGTATGTTGTTGTTCCCTTCATAATAGTATGTTGTTGTTCCCTTCATAATAGTATGTTGTTGTTCCCTTCATAATAGTATGTTGTTGTTCCCTTCATAATAGTATGTTGTTGTTCCCTTCATAATAGTCTGTTGTTGTTCCCTTCATAATAGTATGTTGTTGTTCCCTTCATAATAGTATGTTGTTGTTCCCTTCATAATAGTATGTTGGTGTTTCATTCTTACTAGTATGTTGATGTTCCCTTCATAATAGTATGTTGTTGTTCCCTTCATAATAGTATGTTGTTGTTTCATTCTTACTAGTATGTTGATGTTCCCTTCATAATAGTATGTTGTTGTTCCCTTCATAATAGTATGTTGTTGTTCCCTTCATAATAGTATGTTGTTGGTCCCTTCATAATAGTATGTTGTTGTTCCCTTCATAATAGCATGTTGTTGTTCCCTTCATACTAGTATGTTGTTGTTCCCTTCATAATAGTATGTTGTTGGTCCCTTCATACTAGTATGTTGTTGTTCCCTTCATAATAGTATGTTGTTGTTTCCTTCATAATAGTATGTTGTTGTTCCCTTCATAATAGTATGTTGTTGTTCCCTTCATAATAGTATGTTGTTGTTCCCTTCATACTAGTATGTTGTTGTTCCCTTCATAATAGTATGTTGTTGTTTCATTCATAATAGTCTGTTGTTGTTCCCTTCATAATAGTCTGTTGTTGTTCCCTTCATAATAGTCTGTTGTTGTTCCCTTCATAATAGTACGTTGTTGTTCCCTTCATACTAGTATGTTGTTGTTCCCTTCATAATAGTATGTTGTTGTTCCCTTCATAATAGTATGTTGTTGTTCCCTTCATAATAGTATGTTGTTGTTTCATTCTTACTAGTATGTTGATGTTCCCTTCATAATAGTCTGTTGTTGTTCCCTTCATAATAGTCTGTTGTTGTTCCCTTCATAATAGTCTGTTGTTGTTCCCTTCATAATAGTACGTTGTTGTTCCCTTCATACTAGTATGTTGTTGTTCCCTTCATAATAGTATGTTGTTGTTCCCTTCATAATAGTATGTTGTTGTTCCCTTCATAATAGTATGTTGTTGTTTCATTCTTACTAGTATGTTGATGTTCCCTTCATAATAGTATGTTGTTGTTCCCTTCATAATAGTATGTTGATGTTCCCTTCATAATAGTATGTTGTTGTTCCCTTCATACTAGTATGTTGTTGTTCCCTTCATAATAGTATGTTGTTGTTTCCTTCATAATAGTATGTTGTTGTTTCCTTCATAATAGTATGTTGTTGTTCCCTTCATAATAGTATGTTGTTGTTCCCTTCATAATAGTATGTTGTTGTTCCCTTCATAATAGTCTGTTGTTGTTCCCTTCATAATAGTATGTTGTTGTTCCCTTCATAATAGTATGTTGTTGTTCCCTTCATAATAGTCTGTTGTTGTTCCCTTCATAATAGTCTGTTGTTGTTCCCTTCATACTAGTATGTTGTTGTTTCCTTCATAATAGCATGTTGTTGTTCCCTTCATACTAGTATGTTGTTGTTTCCTTCATAATAGTATGTTGTTGTTCCCTTCATAATAGTATGTTGTTGTTCCCTTCATAATAGTATGTTGTTGTTTCCTTCATAATAGTATGTTGTTGTTCCCTTCATAATAGTATGTTGTTGTTCCCTTCATAATAGTATGTTGTTGTTCCCTTCATAATAGTATGTTGTTGTTCCCTTCATAATAGTATGTTGTTGTTTCCTTCATAATAGCATGTTGTTGTTCCCTTCATAATAGTATGTTGTTGTTCCCTTCATAATAGTATGTTGTTGTTCCCTTCATAATAGTATGTTGTTGTTCCCTTCATAATAGTATGTTGTTGTTCCCTTCATAATAGTATGTTGTTGTTCCCTTCATAATAGTCTGTTGTTGTTCCCTTCATAATAGTATGTTGTTGTTCCCTTCATAATAGTATGTTGTTGTTTCATTCATACTAGTATGTTGATGTTCCCTTCATAATAGCATGTTGTTGTTCCCTTCATAATAGTATGTTGTTGTTCCCTTCATAATAGTATGTTGTTGTTTCATTCTTACTAGTATGTTGATGTTCCCTTCATAATAGTATGTTGTTGTTTCATTCTTACTAGTATGTTGATGTTCCCTTCATAATAGCATGTTGTTGTTCCCTTCATAATAGTATGTTGTTGTTCCCTTCATAATAGTATGTTGTTGTTCCCTTCATAATAGTATGTTGTTGTTCCCTTCATAATAGTATGTTGTTGTTCCCTTCATAATAGTATGTTGTTGTTCCCTTCATAATAGTATGTTGTTGTTCCCTTCATACTAGTATGTTGTTGTTCCCTTCATAATAGTATGTTGTTGTTTCATTCTTACTAGTATGTTGATGTTCCCTTCATAATAGTATGTTGTTGTTTCATTCTTACTAGTATGTTGATGTTCCCTTCATAATAGCATGTTGTTGTTCCCTTCATAATAGTATGTTGTTGTTCCCTTCATAATAGCATGTTGTTGTTTCATTCTTACTAGTATGTTGATGTTCCCTTCATAATAGTATGTTGTTGTTTCATTCGTACTAGTATGTTGATGTTCCCTTCATAATAGCATGTTGTTGTTCCCTTCATAATAGTATGTTGTTGTTCCCTTCATAATAGTATGTTGTTGTTCCCTTCATAATAGAATGTTGTTGTTCCCTTCATAATAGTATGTTGTTGTTCCCTTCATAATAGTATGTTGTTGTTCCCTTCATAATAGTATGTTGTTGTTCCCTTCATACTAGTATGTTGATGTTCCCTTCATAATAGTATGTTGTTGTTCCCTTCATAATAGTATGTTGTTGTTCCCTTCATAATAGTATGTTGTTGTTCCCTTCATAATAGTATGTTGTTGTTCCCTTCATAATAGTATGTTGTTGTTTCCTTCATAATAGTATGTTGTTGTTCCCTTCATAATAGTATGTTGTTGTTCCCTTCATACTAGTATGTTGTTGTTTCCTTCATAATAGTATGTTGTTGTTCCCTTCATACTAGTATGTTGTTGTTCCCTTCATACTAGTATGTTGTTGTTTCCTTCATAATAGTATGTTGTTGTTCCCTTCATACTAGTATGTTGTTGTTCCCTTCATACTAGTATGTTGTTGTTTCATTCTTACTAGTATGTTGTTGTTCCCTTCATACTAGTATGTTGTTGTTCCCTTCATAATAGTATGTTGTTGTTCCCTTCATAATAGTATGTTGTTGTTTCCTTCATAATAGTATGTTGTTGTTCCCTTCATAATAGTATGTTGTTGTTCCCTTCATAATAGTCTGTTGTTGTTCCCTTCATAATAGTATGTTGTTGTTCCCTTCATAATAGTATGTTGTTGTTTCCTTCATAATAGTATGTTGTTGTTCCCTTCATACTAGTATGTTGTTGTTCCCTTCATAATAGTATGTTGTTGTTCCCTTCATAATAGTATGTTGTTGTTTCCTTCATAATAGTATGTTGTTGTTTCCTTCATAATAGTATGTTGTTGTTCCCTTCATACTAGTATGTTGTTGTTCCCTTCATAATAGTATGTTGTTGTTCCCTTCATACTAGTATGTTGTTGTTCCCTTCATAATAGTATGTTGTTGTTCCCTTCATAATAGTATGTTGTTGTTTCCTTCATAATAGTATGTTGTTGTTCCCTTCATACTAGTATGTTGTTGTTCCCTTCATAATAGTATGTTGTTGTTCCCTTCATAATAGTATGTTGTTGTTTCCTTCATAATAGTATGTTGTTGTTCCCTTCATACTAGTATGTTGTTGTTCCCTTCATAATAGTATGTTGTTGTTCCCTTCATAATAGTATGTTGTTGTTTCCTTCATAATAGTATGTTGTTGTTCCTTTCATACTAGTATGTTGTTGTTCCCTTCATAATAGTATGTTGTTGTTCCCTTCATAATAGTATGTTGTTGTTTCCTTCATAATAGTATGTTGTTGTTCCCTTCATAATAGTACATTGTTGTTCCCTTCATACTAGTATGTTGTTGTTTCCTTCATAATAGTATGTTGTTGTTCCCTTCATAATAGTATGTTGTTGTTCCCTTCATAATAGTATGTTGTTGTTCCCTTCATAATAGTATGTTGATGTTCCCTTCATAATAGTATGTTGTTGTTCCCTTCATAATAGCATGTTGTTGTTCCCTTCATACTAGTATGTTGTTGTTTCCTTCATAATAGTATGTTGTTGTTCCCTTCATAATAGTATGTTGTTGTTTCCTTCATACTAGTATGTTGTTGTTCCCTTCATAATAGTATGTTGTTGTTCCCTTCATAATAGTACGTTGTTGTTCCCTTCATAATAGTATGTTGTTGTTCCCTTCATAATAGTATGTTGTTGTTCCCTTCATAATAGTATGTTGTTGTTTCCTTCATAATAGTATGTTGTTGTTCCCTTCATAATAGTATGTTGTTGTTCCCTTCATAATAGCATGTTGTTGTTCCCTTCATAATAGTATGTTGTTGTTCCCTTCATAATAGTATGTTGTTGTTCCCTTCATAATAGTATGTTGTTGTTCCCTTCATAATAGTATGTTGTTGTTCCCTTCATAATAGTACGTTGTTGTTCCCTTCATAATAGTATGTTGTTGTTCCCTTCATAATAGTATGTTGTTGTTCCCTTCATAATAGTATGTTGTTGTTCCCTTCATACTAGTATGTTGTTGTTCCCTTCATAATAGTATGTTGTTGTTCCCTTCATAATAGTACGTTGTTGTTCCCTTCATAATAGTATGTTGTTGTTCCCTTCATAATAGTATGTTGTTGTTCCCTTCATAATAGTATGTTGTTGTTCCCTTCATACTAGTATGTTGTTGTTTCCTTCATACTAGTATGTTGTTGTTCCCTTCATAATAGTATGTTGTTGTTCCCTTCATAATAGTCTGTTGTTGTTCCCTTCATAATAGTATGTTGTTGTTTCATTCTTACTAGTATGTTGTTGTTTCCTTCATAATAGTATGTTGTTGTTCCCTTCATAATAGTATGTTGTTGTTTCATTCTTACTAGTATGTTGTTGTTCCCTTCATAATAGTCTGTTGTTGTTCCCTTCATACTAGTATGTTGTTGTTCCCTTCATAATAGTATGTTGTTGTTCCCTTCATACTAGTATGTTGTTGTTCCCTTCATAATAGCATGTTGTTGTTCCCTTCATACTAGTATGTTGTTGTTCCCTTCATAATAGTATGTTGTTGTTCCCTTCATAATAGTATGTTGTTGGTCCCTTCATAATAGTATGTTGTTGTTCCCTTCATAATAGTATGTTGTTGTTCCCTTCATAATAGTATGTTGTTGTTCCCTTCATAATAGTATGTTGTTGTTCCCTTCATAATAGTATGTTGTTGTTCCCTTCATAATAGTATGTTGTTGTTCCCTTCATACTAGTATGTTGTTGTTCCCTTCATACTAGTATGTTGTTGTTTCCTTCATAATAGTATGTTGTTGTTCCCTTCATAATAGTATGTTGTTGTTCCCTTCATAATAGTATGTTGTTGTTCCCTTCATACTAGTATGTTGTTGTTCCCTTCATACTAGTATGTTGTTGTTTCCTTCATACTAGTATGTTGTTGTTCCCTTCATACTAGTATGTTGTTGTTCCCTTCATAATAGTATGTTGTTGTTCCCTTCATAATAGTATGTTGTTGTTCCCTTCATAATAGTCTGTTGTTGTTCCCTTCATAATAGTATGTTGTTGTTCCCTTCATAATAGTATGTTGTTGTTCCCTTCATAATAGTATGTTGTTGTTCCCTTCATAATAGTATGTTGTTGTTCCCTTCATAATAGTATGTTGTTGTTTCATTCTTACTAGTATGTTGATGTTCCCTTCATAATAGTATGTTGTTGTTTCATTCTTACTAGTATGTTGTTGTTTCCTTCATAATAGTATGTTGTTGTTCCCTTCATAATAGTATGTTGTTGTTTCATTCTTACTAGTATGTTGTTGTTCCCTTCATAATAGTCTGTTGTTGTTCCCTTCATACTAGTATGTTGTTGTTCCCTTCATAATAGTATGTTGTTGTTCCCTTCATACTAGTATGTTGTTGTTCCCTTCATAATAGCATGTTGTTGTTCCCTTCATACTAGTATGTTGTTGTTCCCTTCATAATAGTATGTTGTTGTTCCCTTCATAATAGTATGTTGTTGGTCCCTTCATAATAGTATGTTGTTGTTCCCTTCATAATAGTATGTTGTTGTTCCCTTCATAATAGTATGTTGTTGTTCCCTTCATAATAGTATGTTGTTGTTCCCTTCATAATAGTATGTTGTTGTTCCCTTCATAATAGTATGTTGTTGTTCCCTTCATACTAGTATGTTGTTGTTCCCTTCATACTAGTATGTTGTTGTTTCCTTCATAATAGTATGTTGTTGTTCCCTTCATAATAGTATGTTGTTGTTCCCTTCATAATAGTATGTTGTTGTTCCCTTCATACTAGTATGTTGTTGTTCCCTTCATACTAGTATGTTGTTGTTTCCTTCATACTAGTATGTTGTTGTTCCCTTCATACTAGTATGTTGTTGTTCCCTTCATAATAGTATGTTGTTGTTCCCTTCATAATAGTATGTTGTTGTTCCCTTCATAATAGTCTGTTGTTGTTCCCTTCATAATAGTATGTTGTTGTTCCCTTCATAATAGTATGTTGTTGTTCCCTTCATAATAGTATGTTGTTGTTCCCTTCATAATAGTATGTTGTTGTTCCCTTCATAATAGTATGTTGTTGTTTCATTCTTACTAGTATGTTGATGTTCCCTTCATAATAGTATGTTGTTGTTTCATTCTTACTAGTATGTTGATGTTCCCTTCATAATAGTATGTTGTTGTTCCCTTCATAATAGTATGTTGTTGTTCCCTTCATAATAGTATGTTGTTGTTCCCTTCATAATAGTATGTTGTTGTTCCCTTCATAATAGTCTGTTGTTGTTCCCTTCATAATAGTATGTTGTTGTTCCCTTCATAATAGTATGTTGATGTTCCCTTCATAATAGTATCTTGTTGTTTCATTCTTACTAGTATGTTGTTGTTCCCTTCATAATAGTATGTTGTTGTTCCCTTCATACTAGTATGTTGTTGTTCCCTTCATAATAGTATGTTGTTGTTCCCTTCATACTAGTATGTTGTTGTTCCCTTCATAATAGTATGTTGTTGTTCCTTTCATAATAGTCTGTTGTTGTTCCCTTCATAATAGTATGTTGTTGTTTCATTCTTACTAGTATGTTGATGTTCCCTTCATACTAGTATGTTGTTGTTCCCTTCATAATAGTATGTTGTTGTTCCCTTCATACTAGTATGTTGATGTTCCCTTCATAATAGCATGTTGTTGTTCCCTTCATACTAGTATGTTGTTGTTCCCTTCATAATAGTATGTTGTTGTTCCCTTCATAATAGTATGTTGTTGTTCCCTTCATAATAGTATGTTGTTGTTCCCTTCATAATAGTATGTTGTTGGTCCCTTCATAATAGTATGTTGTTGTTCCCTTCATAATAGTATGTTGTTGGTCCCTTCATACTAGTATGTTGTTGTTCCCTTCATAATAGTATGTTGTTGTTCCCTTCATAATAGTATGTTGTTGTTCCCTTCATAATAGTCTGTTGTTGTTCCCTTCATAATAGTATGTTGTTGGTCCCTTCATACTAGTATGTTGTTGTTCCCTTCATAATAGTATGTTGTTGTTCCCTTCATAATAGTATGTTGTTGTTCCCTTCATAATAGTATGTTGTTGTTCCCTTCATAATAGCATGTTGTTGTTCCCTTCATAATAGTATGTTGTTGTTCCCTTCATAATAGTATGTTGTTGTTCCCTTCATACTAGTATGTTGTTGTTTCCTTCATACTAGTATGTTGTTGTTCCCTTCATAATAGTATGTTGTTGTTCCCTTCATAATAGTACGTTGTTGTTCCCTTCATAATAGTATGTTGTTGTTCCCTTCATAATAGTATGTTGTTGTTCCCTTCATACTAGTATGTTGTTGTTCCCTTCATAATAGTATGTTGTTGTTCCCTTCATACTAGTATGTTGTTGTTTCCTTCATACTAGTATGTTGTTGTTCCCTTCATAATAGAATGTTGTTGTTCCCTTCATAATAGTACGTTGTTGTTCCCTTCATAATAGTATGTTGTTGTTCCCTTCATAATAGTATGTTGATGTTCCCTTCATAATAGTATGTTGTTGTTCCCTTCATAATAGTATGTTGTTGTTCCCTTCATAATAGTATGTTGTTGTTCCCTTCATAATAGTATGTTGTTGTTCCCTTCATAATAGTATGTTGTTGTTCCCTTCATAATAGTATGTTGTTGTTTCATTCTTACTAGTATGTTGATGTTCCCTTCATAATAGTATGTTGTTGTTTCATTCTTACTAGTATGTTGATGTTCCCTTCATAATAGTATGTTGTTGTTCCCTTCATAATAGTATGTTGTTGTTCCCTTCATAATAGTATGTTGTTGTTCCCTTCATAATAGTATGTTGTTGTTCCCTTCATAATAGTCTGTTGTTGTTCCCTTCATAATAGTATGTTGTTGTTCCCTTCATAATAGTATGTTGATGTTCCCTTCATAATAGTATCTTGTTGTTTCATTCTTACTAGTATGTTGTTGTTCCCTTCATAATAGTATGTTGTTGTTCCCTTCATACTAGTATGTTGTTGTTCCCTTCATAATAGTATGTTGTTGTTCCCTTCATACTAGTATGTTGTTGTTCCCTTCATAATAGTATGTTGTTGTTCCTTTCATAATAGTCTGTTGTTGTTCCCTTCATAATAGTATGTTGTTGTTTCATTCTTACTAGTATGTTGATGTTCCCTTCATACTAGTATGTTGTTGTTCCCTTCATAATAGTATGTTGTTGTTCCCTTCATACTAGTATGTTGATGTTCCCTTCATAATAGCATGTTGTTGTTCCCTTCATACTAGTATGTTGTTGTTCCCTTCATAATAGTATGTTGTTGTTCCCTTCATAATAGTATGTTGTTGTTCCCTTCATAATAGTATGTTGTTGTTCCCTTCATAATAGTATGTTGTTGGTCCCTTCATAATAGTATGTTGTTGTTCCCTTCATAATAGTATGTTGTTGGTCCCTTCATACTAGTATGTTGTTGTTCCCTTCATAATAGTATGTTGTTGTTCCCTTCATAATAGTATGTTGTTGTTCCCTTCATAATAGTCTGTTGTTGTTCCCTTCATAATAGTATGTTGTTGGTCCCTTCATACTAGTATGTTGTTGTTCCCTTCATAATAGTATGTTGTTGTTCCCTTCATAATAGTATGTTGTTGTTCCCTTCATAATAGTATGTTGTTGTTCCCTTCATAATAGCATGTTGTTGTTCCCTTCATAATAGTATGTTGTTGTTCCCTTCATAATAGTATGTTGTTGTTCCCTTCATACTAGTATGTTGTTGTTTCCTTCATACTAGTATGTTGTTGTTCCCTTCATAATAGTATGTTGTTGTTCCCTTCATAATAGTACGTTGTTGTTCCCTTCATAATAGTATGTTGTTGTTCCCTTCATAATAGTATGTTGTTGTTCCCTTCATACTAGTATGTTGTTGTTCCCTTCATAATAGTATGTTGTTGTTCCCTTCATACTAGTATGTTGTTGTTTCCTTCATACTAGTATGTTGTTGTTCCCTTCATAATAGAATGTTGTTGTTCCCTTCATAATAGTACGTTGTTGTTCCCTTCATAATAGTATGTTGTTGTTCCCTTCATAATAGTATGTTGATGTTCCCTTCATAATAGTATGTTGTTGTTCCCTTCATAATAGTATGTTGTTGTTCCCTTCATAATAGTCTGTTGTTGTTCCCTTCATAATAGTATGTTGTTGTTTCATTCTTACTAGTATCTTGTTGTTCCCTTCATACTAGTATGTTGTTGTTCCCTTCATAATAGTATGTTGTTGTTCCCTTCATAATAGTCTGTTGTTGTTCCCTTCATAATAGTATGTTGTTGTTTCATTCTTACTAGTATGTTGTTGTTTCCTTCATAATAGTATGTTGTTGTTCCCTTCATAATAGTATGTTGTTGTTTCATTCTTACTAGTATGTTGTTGTTCCCTTCATAATAGTCTGTTGTTGTTCCCTTCATACTAGTATGTTGTTGTTCCCTTCATAATAGTATGTTGTTGTTCCCTTCATACTAGTATGTTGTTGTTCCCTTCATAATAGCATGTTGTTGTTCCCTTCATACTAGTATGTTGTTGTTCCCTTCATAATAGTATGTTGTTGTTCCCTTCATAATAGTATGTTGTTGTTCCCTTCATAATAGTATGTTGTTGTTCCCTTCATAATAGTATGTTGTTGGTCCCTTCATAATAGTATGTTGTTGTTCCCTTCATAATAGTATGTTGTTGTTCCCTTCATAATAGTATGTTGTTGTTCCCTTCATAATAGTATGTTGTTGTTCCCTTCATAATAGTATGTTGTTGTTCCCTTCATAATAGTATGTTGTTGTTCCCTTCATAATAGTATGTTGTTGTTCCCTTCATACTAGTATGTTGTTGTTTCCTTCATACTAGTATGTTGTTGTTCCCTTCATACTAGTATGTTGTTGTTCCCTTCATAATAGTATGTTGTTGTTCCCTTCATAATAGTATGTTGTTGTTCCCTTCATAATAGTCTGTTGTTGTTCCCTTCATAATAGTATGTTGTTGTTCCCTTCATAATAGTATGTTGTTGTTCCCTTCATAATAGTATGTTGTTGTTCCCTTCATAATAGTATGTTGTTGTTCCCTTCATAATAGTATGTTGTTGTTTCATTCTTACTAGTATGTTGATGTTCCCTTCATAATAGTATGTTGTTGTTTCATTCTTACTAGTATGTTGATGTTCCCTTCATAATAGTATGTTGTTGTTCCCTTCATAATAGTATGTTGTTGTTCCCTTCATAATAGTATGTTGTTGTTCCCTTCATAATAGTATGTTGTTGTTCCCTTCATAATAGTCTGTTGTTGTTCCCTTCATAATAGTATGTTGTTGTTCCCTTCATAATAGTATGTTGATGTTCCCTTCATAATAGTATCTTGTTGTTTCATTCTTACTAGTATGTTGTTGTTCCCTTCATAATAGTATGTTGTTGTTCCCTTCATACTAGTATGTTGTTGTTCCCTTCATAATAGTATGTTGTTGTTCCCTTCATACTAGTATGTTGTTGTTCCCTTCATAATAGTATGTTGTTGTTCCTTTCATAATAGTCTGTTGTTGTTCCCTTCATAATAGTATGTTGTTGTTTCATTCTTACTAGTATGTTGATGTTCCCTTCATACTAGTATGTTGTTGTTCCCTTCATAATAGTATGTTGTTGTTCCCTTCATACTAGTATGTTGATGTTCCCTTCATAATAGCATGTTGTTGTTCCCTTCATACTAGTATGTTGTTGTTCCCTTCATAATAGTATGTTGTTGTTCCCTTCATAATAGTATGTTGTTGTTCCCTTCATAATAGTATGTTGTTGTTCCCTTCAT